>NC_047135.1:28786342-29090925 GCF_009829125.3 Periophthalmus magnuspinnatus | reverse complement strand
GCATTCTGAGCTTTCGAGGTGTATGAATGAAACAAAACACAACTTTGTATATGTTTTTGAGAAGCTAACAGCATTATAGCTCACAAGAGTCAATTTTCTGTGATATAGAACCTTCAAATGTAAAGATGGCAGTGTACATTTCCAATGCTTCATATTCCCCACTTTTTCTGTCTTTTGGTACTTTTCTGTTGCAACACTGGAATTTCCTCATCTTGGGACAAATAAAGGTTATCTTAACAAATCATAATTAAGAGTAATACATGCAACAGAGGCTCAGTGGTTCGAGTACTCTCCCAGTTCCCCGAAGGTCAGAGAATTAGTTACCGGTCAGACCAAGTTATGTACGCTTATGAGAACTTACACTTCACCAACCTCCCCTGTACGAAAACGCAATGTGTGTGTGAATGATGATGATCAGAGGGGCGTGTGGCACAGTCAGTCTACCCCAGGGCATAGCCAGATCATGATCCGATTCCACACGTATTCTCAACACAGCACTCCAATCAATATAATACAGTTGCTACTTCTCTTTTCACTTTGCACTTGCTGCTAATTGGATCAAACGTAATTCCCCAGCTCACCTCGAGTTTTCAAGCTATTTTGCTGTGTACGGTTTTAGTAATGTCAAGAGGTTGTATGAAGCCCTGTCTCTTGTGACTTAGTTAAATCTAAAAGCTTGCCATTGCAAACAAAACATTTTTACTTTTAAGGGAAAGTTTTGTTATAACTGACTGGCTTGAACCATCTTTTACATTTATATGCATTTCTTTCTTTTTAAGCACATGTTAAGCAGCCCTTTCAAATTAATTGCTGCTGCCTTTTTCAATGTAATTTATCAATCCTGGCTATGGAATAAATCAGTCTCGTGACATATATTGTCTGCTCTTTAGGGTCTTCAAGATGGTGGATAGAATACTAATAGGCTAGCACAATGAGCATCAGTATATTTCTAGTTTTTATACCCCTTTACATTCTTATCTAGGTTTTCCTCCAAACAAATACTGTGAATCTCTTCATGTGACCCCTCCGATACGATAAAATACAATCTAAATAGTTTTGCCTCACTTTATGTATCTCTCTGAGCGACAGTATGATTAGCCTTTACCATAGCCTCCACATCTGTATGCATACATGACAGATCTTTTTACCCAGAGTGCACCTCTCAAGGGCATGTACCATTATCAGGACTGACCAGCACGGTGTGTCCTATACTACCTACCTACAGAGTTATGGAGCACCTCCTCAAAGGGCAGTGGGATAAGAACGAATAAGAGACGTGGAGAATGGTTAACACTGGGCCCGTAGCAGCAGACATGCACATCCATCACTGTCTGCTCCCGAAGACCCCCTTTTGTCTTTGTGTTCAAGCGCTTTTAGATCTGCGTTGATTTAGTTGAGTAATGCCACTGAGATCTGTTAGAGGGTACGCAGTGTTTTAAGGGATGTAGCTGCGTTTAAACTGGATGCCCTTAACATCTAGCTTCATTGATGCCTCCATGTATCCATGTAGGAGACTGGTATGAGGAGGATAAAGATTTGTGACCCCCTGTGCCTGGATTACATGGGTTTTAGAATGATTAAAAAAAATTTATAAAATAAGACTGTTGCCATACTGATTAACAATCTAAAACCAAATGTTTTGAATGGGAAAAACAATGCAACAGGAAGCTGAAACCCAAGTTTTTCATAGTTGTAGCCAAATGTTGAAGCATTACACCATCGTACAGGTAAAGTTAAGCCACTTTGTACATTGAAATGACTGAACAAAACATTTGGGGATCTCATTTTATGCTTGGAGACTGTTGGAGATGTATATTTCCCTCTACTAGCAATAGTTTAAAAAACGTTAAAAGCAGCACAGCTATTTGGAACACAATGCTAACAGATCATAGTACTAAAACGTTCTTGAAATTGTATGAACTTTGAAAACAGAAACCACTTTTTAGTTAAAAAAAATAATAATAATAATTGTGTTCAAAATAAGTATTTTGGAGTGTCAAGTAGAAATAGTTAGAATAAGCCATAGCTCACTCATTCATGACTGACACTTCTGACATTATCATATTTTCACTGGTTAAAAACACAGGGAGCATTATAAATTATAAGATCATCAATGCTTCCACCTACAGTAAAGAAAACCTAAACAAAACGCAGACTGGAGGACTAAAGTGTGCAGGAAAAATATCAAACACAATAGAATGTATTTTTAGCTGGTGGGGTCACAAAGCTGGCCAATCTTTAAATTAGTAGGAAAGTTGCTGCTGCTGACAGGTATAGACGGCTGACACCGGAGGGCCCAGACAAGTGGAAAATTGATAAATCTGTTAGTATGATGCTGCATCTTTCTTTTGAAGCTTACACACACCTTTGTTGTGGTTCGTTGTGGCTGAATAATTTAATGAAGTTCTTTCATCTCCACAGCAGCCTCGCCTTACTCTTTCATAATTTCCTGAATAGGCCTTGCATGCTTGTATGGGATCACTATAAAGCACTTGATTTTTATTTCCTCTGGTGCAATTTAAAGTAGAACAAAGTGTAAAGATAGAAGAGATATTTCCTTAAGGACAAGACAATTACTCCTGCACCATTCAAGGTTACAGCTCACTTGGAGATAAGGAAGATTCCCATGGCTTTGTGGTTAAGGTATTCCAATCTCCATAATGTATGTGTCATTGTGAAATTGCACATTAGGATCCGGTTTAATTGTAAGCTTCTGTCAGTTTTACTCTATGGGTTTGACTCTCTGGTCAAATATAATTTTCTCATCAACACCGTTGGATGCCAGCCTGAGCTAGTTAGAACCAATGTGATTTCAAATGAGTCCGAATTAAGAAAATTACTCAATTAGAGGGTATTTTTTCACAGCTGCACACTGCCCAGGGAGGCAATTAACTTGTGTAATGCCAGAGCAGGAGCCGAGGGTGCTCTGAATATCGAACTGTGCATAAAGTGAGTGACAAGGTCAAATGATGAATGTGTCTCCACAAAGAATGGATCAACTCATTATGGTATGATGATAAATGGACAAGGGTCACATGACTCCACCACATCTGCAAAAACAATTATGCAACATCTATTCCTTATGACACACTGCAACACAGCAGAAGACTATAACATAACTGATAACACTCAACGAAATAATCACATCATATCTAAATATGAACACTATTAAATAGATGAAAAAATAGAGCTTGTTTTCTAAATTACAAGCAGTACAGCACGCCTCTTACATGTTCATATGTATTTAGGCCAGATGGTTAAGGCTTTGTCATGTACAGCCCACAGGAGACACAGTGTGATGTGTGCAAACTATGATAGCTTTTCTTTGCCTTCCACTAACAAAGAAAAATGAAGCTCATACAATTAAAAAAAGGCTAAAGTACACACTATGCAAGATCAAATTTAGACACTAGGCTAGGCTACAATTGGTGAATAAATTTGCTAGGAAACATGTTGACAATCGCTGCCATTTACACCTCCACAAATGAACATCAGCAATATTAGACTATCTTTGCAGTACATGACATTTTTTCTAACTGACTGAGAAGTATGCATAAAATACCTGCATAATAAGTTCTTAAAGAGTCCCTATGTAACTTTTCTAGTGGACCTGCACTAGCATGTGCAACTTCCATGTAATTGCTTTACAGGGAATGCTCCACAATATGACATTAAACTATATCATAGAAACAAGCAGGTGCCACCGAACAGGTCAGACGTGTGGAGAGATAATTAAGTAAAGAACCAGAAAAGTTTAAAAGTCTAAAACAATAACATCCTCATGACCAAAAACTGAAAAGAGCTGAAACTTCCAAGGACTTTAGCTGCAGACAGGACACACGGCGCTCATAGAAAGCCAATGGCAAATGCCCAGGTTCTTGTCTCTGAGCAGATACAATCCCCCATTCACTACTGGAAGGTCAAGAAAAGCACAAACAGTATTATGAAGCTTCAACTGCCCCAGGATACCACATGGCTGCAAGGGATGAATGAGGAGAGACACTACAGGTGAAAGGGGGATTGCATAGCTAATACATATTGGGAAAATACTGAATAGCTTGCAGCCTGTAGTTTGATCTCCCTCTGTCACTACCTACATTCACTCACACACTACACATTGAAGAGTAAGCTGGGTGAAGTGTCTTGCTCATGAACACAACAAAACTGGGATTGCTGACCTTGAAGTTGGTAGGCAAATGCTCGCTCAAACCAACCGATCCTAAGACCTGATGGCTGTGTAGCTAGTTGCTTGTAAAACAGATGTAAATGTAACAATATATGAACGTTTGAACACATGCATTATCCTTTATGATGCTGCTATAACATATTCCATCATAATTTGAAACAGTGGTCACAAATAAGGTGTGCAGGCTGGCTCTGAGAGTGAAAAATTGCATTGCTTGTTTTTCAGATGCCACCGTATTGGATCGAGAAGAGTGCATTTCATTAAAATTCACATCCCGACAGCCAAGCACATATTGTTGTTGTGTCCCTGAGCAAGACACACTGCCAGCTTTTCCCCACTCCAGGCATAAACTGGTGTAGGACCTTGCCAAATCACCATTTTTGATTCAGTGTGACTAACAGATAGGAGAGAAGGTGAAAAAAAAGTTGGAGATTGGATATTTTTGCATAGTATGATGAGTAAAAAACATAAGCTTACATGTACAAAAAAATCAAATTATGGGCGAAATAAAAACTAGGATAAATACTAGGATAACTTGGATAACATAAACGCTAAAACGGCCAGCCAAGAGGTGTGCGCGCGCTCAGACATGCTTCAGCAGTCACATTTTTAATCTACACATGTTTGAGCAAAATATCCCTCAGTAAAAGGATGTAATGAAGCTCTAAAATAATTTTCAAACCACTACAGGGAAAAACAACTTGTTTATTTCTGAGATAATTTATGCAATTCAAGACAGCCAGGCAAACTTTTCCTTGCAATTATGAACTTCCTTAAAGTGCCTGAAATTGTAAAGCAAAGCAGCACAGTGTAATTATTAACTCGGAAGTTGTGATGAATAAAGTGTATTTTTCCCTTGTGGATCAGTGCTGTTTACTGTATTTGCTCACTTTGCAATGTGAAACGGGGGGTGAAGAGTAGGAAAAGGCATTCGTTGTCGTAAAGTCTTGGCCAATAAATGCTTAGAGCAACCATACCCCTTGCCCAGACAGCAGTGCGTAACTTTTATTTTTATGTATTTTTTCTTTGATATAGTAACTTGTACTCTAGCAGCAGCTCACAATAACAGAAGTATTTGTATCTTCAGTCCAGTCATCCCATCTTATCATTGACCCACCTATACGTCTTTGGTGCTTTAATGGCAAACCCTTTCAGCTCCTATACAAGTATACAATATTGTTTATTTATGGATTGGGCAAATGAAATGGAATCACTTCTCTCAAAGGTACGGCTACAGTATTGATCGATCTCTGCTGAACTTACGGTAAACAAAAAAAGTAAACACACAAAAACAAACATCTCACCCCTAAAGTCTCTGTACCTTTTTCCACTCACAAATCCACTTCACGTTGAGTTATAGTAATCAGTGTGGATAGGAGCCTACTTCTTGTACTTTCTTAGTATTTAAAGGTCTTATATTACGCAAAAGTGACTTGTGATGTTGTTACCTCCTCAAAAACATACCTGGAGTTGTGTTTTGTTTCATTCACACGTTTGAGTAACCCTTTATTATTAGTCCGTCCACATGTCCAAAGTTCAAAATGCTCTGTTCCAACTTGTGATGTCATGCAGTGCTAGTTTTCAAGTTAACAGCTACCTTTAATCTTTAGGTAATTGGCAATTCCAGGGTTGAAATCATCCAAATGGATCTATTTAAGGTGCATGGAGTTTAAAAACACAGTGGAGCACTTCCTGTATAACCACATGACATCACAAGGTGGAACAGAGTGTTTCTGTTTGAGCCTAAATATGCAGGGTTTGTGTGTTAAACATGCGTGAATGAAACAAAACACAACTCCGGCTATGTTTGTGATGAGGAAACAACATTATAACAAGATCAGAAAATAGCATTATATGGCCCCTTTAAGACAATACATTTGTTTAGGTACAAAAGGAATAATTTGGCTACTTTCGAGTACATTTAGGATAGTGGACTACTCACTGGAAAAGTAAATACATGTTAAGCAATACATATTTGTTGAGCAGAGTGGTAGCAGTCATTGTAATTGAACTAGTACAGTAGAAAAGCAGCAGTTACATATTAGATTTTGTGATCCAGCTGCAACAACCATCCATCATTTCATGCTTATCTGGAGAAACCGTCTGAGCTAGCTTAGACTGAACAAATTGAATCAAATTTCAAGACAAGTTTAAATGATTCTTAGGTAATGTAATTTAAAATACACTAATAAATTGAAGATTTTTAAATATCATGATGGTTTCTAGGCTTCAGACCAATGCGGGCAGCACCAGCACACCTAACCACAGTCATTTCAACCCACTGCTCTGACTCCTGACAGTTTAATCGTTTCATTGCACATTAAAGCCACTAGTATGTGATTCAGTTCTGTACAAAGCACTACAGGTTGCTAATGTAATATGACCCTCAATATTTATAGGTATTTCAAGGCTGATCTCCTAGCACATGCTTTGAAGGTACGTTCGAAATGATTTACAACATGTACACTCCATTTGAATGATAAAGAATAAAGGCGTCAGTGCGGTGCTTACTATAATGAGCATATCCCAAAAGGATTATGGTGAACAAGAACAGAGGAATGTTTTTCAATGAGGCCTTTACAACTTGTTCATACCTTTTAAAATGCACTGCCTGATCTTCAATTAGTTTTTAATCACCAAAAACAGAATGCTTCTAGAGAACTTACGGCCTGCATTACTACTGGATCACAGTATCACCTAACCTTATTTATTATCTACCACTGCATCTGTGTGCAAGGCGCTTTACAGCTGTCCAGGGCGAGGGCTTTTATTGGCTGTTTCTTCTCGAAGTATTTCCATCTTGTGTTACCAAGGTATAACATGATTTTATCTCTCCTCTACCGCACGCTTTACTGTGTCCCATGTGATCGCTGATACTGTGAGCGGCTGTCCTTTACACGCTTCTTGCAACATCAACAACTTCGGAAAAGGGAGAACAAATAGAGCAACCGAAGAGTCTATAATAAAAAAGACTGAAAGAGGGTTTCACGATATTTTTTGGATATATCTATTGAAAAAGTCATTTTACAATTCCATGCATTATTAATTCATTCCGCACTTGATGGAACTAAGCTACTACAGTAGCCACAGCTGCCTGAAGAAGAATAACGGCAGGAAAGCTACAGATCTGTGCCATCGGCCCCTCCAACCACCACCAGTCACACACATGCACACACACACACACACACATGCACCCCCCCCCCAAAAAAAAAAACAACACACACACACACACACACACCATTAAAAGTGGGTGAAGTGTCTTGCCCAAAGGCACAACAGCAGTGCTCTAGAGCCACTGCTGCTCCACTGTAGCTCCTGGTATTCCCAGGGGTCTTCCTTTGAAGTACTAATCAGGCCCAACCCTGCTTAGGTTCCGACATGAGACAAGATTGGGCATTGACACCGTGGCTTATTTCATGTCTTTTTTTCCTCTTATGTATCTTTTTATTTGTTGTTTTTGATCAGTAATGGATCACTACCAGTTTAACCTCCTCTTTTAAGACACTTGTGTGTGTCTTAACTTTTGCCTCTAAGCCAATTACAGTTAGAACAGTGGTAGTTTTTAAACATTTACCCCTGAATTAAGAAGCCTGTGAGCATTACTGCTCTTGCAGGAGAAGAAAAGCACTAGCCCGTAACAAGCTAGCAAAGACAGTTCTCGATTTTCAATCTTTATTTGCATATTTTACCTGAACTTGTGAATATTCAAGATGGAGCTTTACCTCACAATGTGGTAAAAACAAGCACAGGAAAGACTTTCAATAGAAGTCTTTCTATCTTTGTGTGTCACTGCAGTTCTTAAAATTCTGCATAAGACTTTTTTCCCACCACAAAGTTAAGAAAAGCTTGCGATTTCCACCCATGTACCCCAGCCTTCTCCGCATGTTGGGTGGTGGGGGTGTGGGATGATTTCAAAAGCCAATGGTTGCCATAGAGACAGGCAGCGAGAATTATGGGCAGAACAGGCGCTAAGGGACACATCACCAATGTTTGTTTCAATATGTTCCCTGCTCTATTGCATTGTTCCCTCCCTCCTCCAATATCCAAGGACACACTAATGACCTTTATGTGTCTTCTTGCACTTTTCCAACTCAGATTTCTGGTCTGGTATTCTGTATGTGAAACCATGTGCCACTATTAAACATATTTATTGAAGTAATTTGTCAGTCTTGTGTTCCTGCGTGTCAGTGGCTATCATTCTATTTGTATCTGTAGCCCTGTGTAACGCAATATTACAAGCAAACACGAAAGCTATTACATGACCCCTCCACTCTAGGAATCCTAACAACTCAGGCTATAGCGCTTCTTTATGAGGTTAGCTTAGCGCAGCATCAAACACATGGACTTGAAAAGCAGAGGAAAAACTGATGAAGGAACCTCCAGCAACAGGATATTCAGTGAGACATTGAGGGCAAAATGAAGCAACATAGGATCAGGAAAAAAATGAAAGAATTACAGTTTTTTTTTCTTCTTTAAATTTTTTTTTTTGAGTGCCAAATGAGATAGAACCATATGTTTGAAAGTCTTCAGATCCACACCAAAATTAATCATTGTGTCAACAGCAAATTGGATTGCAAAAAGAAATAACAGGATAAATGTGCATTGAAACCCTGTTTAATCTATAGATAAGCCAACTCATCAAAAAATACCTCTTATGAAATGAAATAGTGAAATGGCCCAAAGCTGCTGAATCCAGTTACCAACTTAAGTTAATCAATCAACTCCCTCATTATTGGTCAATTCCCTTAATGAAATTCTTTAGACGAGAAGGTATTATCTTTCCATTGGTTCAGTTTTAATTAATTTCAGAGCGATTTGTTTCAACTTTTCTGATGTATGGTCCTATACAAGCTTGTTTCCATGGAGGTAGAATATTCCACAGTATGACATATAAAATTTACAGGTCAAATTTATTGAGAAATCTATTCTTTTTTATCAATAAACCCAAATATAATTTATGCAAGATAGGTCAATCAATAAAATATCCATTGAGACAAGCAGGTTGACGTACACCACACCAGAAAAGTCACATAGGACACCTTGAAAGTTACCATTGTTTGGTCTATATGTACACTCCTCTAAATCTTCTCAACACCACATCAAACGAACAGGGTTACAGGAAACATGGAGGTCTTGTTGCGACCTAGTATTCCCAGGGCCTCGTGTTTCAGTCATAAAAGTTATTTTTGCCCTTTACTATGCCGTATGTTCTCTTTTCGCAATTACATTTGATAGGTAATTTGAATAATTCTTTCAATATGATGTCAATTGTACAGTCATACTAGCATATCTAGCACTGCATAAACATTATAATGCTCTTTACTGTGCTCAGAGCAGGCTGTGTGTTTTGAATGTCAAGCTCGTATGCAAACAAACATAGCAGAGGAATATGGTGTTACACAGTCATAAATCTAAAATGCCATTATGCAGAGAAGCACACATTAACTGTCACACTATAGTGGAAGCCAATAAAATATGAGATGAAATGTATATGAGTGCTGCTGTAATTAAGCCCTAGTCAGCCATGTAGCTAAACTGTAATACAAGTCAAATGTCATTTAAGCGTTGAGCAAATCACATTTTTACTGCCAGTAATACAAATGTAAATGGAAGGAATAATAACGTTTCGGTGTCAAATGGTATTTAACACACCATATTATGCTAAATTGGCACTATTTAGATTAGGTACTTTTAAAATGTGATGGAGGTCCCTTTACAGCACTAAACACGGGATTTATTTTCTAACCGTGTTGATTAAGAATCAGTGGCGGATGAAGTACTCAGTTTGGTTACTTAAGTAAAAGTACAGGTACAGAAGCATTAAAAATCTACTTAAGTGGACGTTAAGTACCTGTTTAAAAATGTACAGTACTTTAGAGTAAAAAGTTAAAGTATTTCACACAGATTTGAATAAAGTGCTGTTAATTTGTTAGTGTAAAATGTAATATTGATACAGATACATAAATATAATACAGATTTGAGTAGTATGAATCAATTTCTTAATTTTTCTTATATATTTTGTGTATTTGATTAGTGTGAATGTTACCACGAACATGGTAAAAATAACCCCTCAAATCATATGAGAAGTACTTTTTGTAGTACTTCTCATATGTGTACTTCACTACTCATGTGTTTTACTTCAGTACAATATATTTGTACTTCTACTTCATAATCTTTCACCATTGTTAAAAAATATGAAATCCAAATCCAAAATCTAAAGATATTTTTGAGATATTATATCATCATGTGGAGATAGCCAGGTAAAAATGATTATTAAGATATTAAAACAGGGCTTAACACAATCTTTGTCTATGTAGTTGGATATAATTCGTCTTGCCACAGTACAACAATATTGTAAAAGCAGGCGAGTTGTGTACTGTATGCCTCTAATCATAAGGCGTTTCATCGCTGTTAGCATGCTGGCTGTTTTTAGCTTTGCCGTAACAACAAAACTCTGGTCTCTGACAGTTCCTAACCTAAGTAAATAACAAGACTTGTCAATTACTCTCACTACAAAGTATCACTTAGCATTACATAACTGTGCTGCTAACAGACATCAAATCAAACCCATAGACTGCATATATACGTAAATGGACATAAACATAAACATGCTGGCCGTTGCGTTCCAAATAGGAAGTGATCATGAGCTGTGCTTCCGGTTTCATCAACTCTGGCTCCAATTCACTTTACATTAAAAAACTGTCGCCCCTCTCTCCGTAGATGCTGCTGTCACGGGCATGATTTTAGTCTTAAAATGTTCCTATTGACCTGCTCTACATGATCCTAGTATTTTTATTTCGCTGTTGTGTCTGTAACTGAGGATATGAACATTAATAAGGGACAAATCAGCTGTCTTCTTTCCCTGCCTTCTAGAAGCGTAAAGTTTTCTATAGATTATACACATTATAAGTCAGAATATGAGAAAATAATGTGTGTCCCAACATATTTTAAACAGCATGACATTTGACCTAGCCATGTGGCAAATGGCTGTGTCTCTGTCTCGCACACAAAAAATCTGTAAAAGATACTGGAATCTGGACCGCCCACGCACAACTTTCACACGTCTCAAGGCATTACGATGATGTCTCAAATGTCACCACCTGTTATTTGTCATACTGCAGTCAAAGTAATGAGCCGAAATACGTGGTTACGTTTCAGTTTGGGTTAAGGGCGCCGGGCTCTAGCTGGACTGCGATCCTGTCAGTTCACTCATTTACCTCCGGGTGTCACATCGGGGTGGGGGTGGATGGGGCGTGGGTATGATGGACTCTTTCCTATTCTGCTGTAAACTACAGCACCATTACTGAGAGACAACCGTGAGTCAGTGGGTCTAAAAATGGCTGCTCCTGCTGGACTCTCCCCACTGCTAAAACTTGTACCTGCACAATATCTAATTCCGTCTCCAATAGCAACAAGCTGACATTCGGCAATCTAAAAATTTCACTGACAAAAAAAGTGAAACAAAAATGCAAGGAAAGACCGCAAATAAGTACTAGCACACGATCCAGGAACCAAGAAGTAGATGTATATTTTTAAAAAGGTGGCTTTGAGGAAGTCGGTAAGTGCTAGGGAGATATGCCTAATTGAAAGGACGATGCTGCGACAAGTCCCGAAAGCATGCTGTCAATTATGCGATATGAAAAATCCAACAGTTTTTTTGATTCATAGTCATAGAAATCTGTGTTCGGGGATTTGCCGAAAAGAAAGGCGAGTATTTCTTTGACGAGGATGAAAACGCAATGTCAAATAACAAACAGAAGATGTTGTGGAGAGGAATTTTTGAAGACACGATGTTTGAAAACACAACGAAACTGAAAAAGATGCTTACTTAAAATCAAATAAATGCATAGCAGTGTAATGGCAGATATGGGGGAAACAACGAGGATTGCACGCTTCACGCAACACGCAAATCTCATTCTGAAAAGTCGATCAGCATTTGGCCCGCCTGCCCATTCATTCTCCAAATAAGATGTTGTGCCGTCTCATGTCATAAACCTAATTATCCATGATGGATGCTGGACAAGTTTGTGACAAGAACTAATAACAACGCTGATCATTCTCTCCAACTTTTGCCATTTCCTCCACTTCTTTCTCCTCCCACATGACAAAACCTTAGACATACCTTCCACCCCGATGCTTTGACAAAATGAACAACACGGCGTCCGAATTATTCAAATTGGACGCAGTGATGTATGAAGATGGAGCTGGAGGAGACTCTGCCGTGGGTCCAACCTCCAGTCAAATCAATTACCATCTACCCCGAGAGCGACGGAAAGCCGGGTGAGAACAAACAGGGATTACATTGCTCACTTTAACCTGCTGGGTTGCAAGACATGGACGAGCGATTTGTCAATTTAGGCTCGACTCCGCGGCGACCTCACTTGCAAATGTTGTGGTAGTACGTTATGCCTGTCAAATACTGCAAACACACCTAGCATTAGTTGATAGCATCATTTTTTGGGTAGTGCTTGATGTCTTTTTTCGGATTGTGCTACTGCAAATCATCTGCTTCCAAGCCTGCAGTGTTTTGATGGTTTGTTTTACGCCAGATGCCTTTCATTTCATCCCAAGCCTAGTCTCTCACTATTCCCACAAAGTTAAGAAAAGGTGCAAGGAACCCATCTCCAGATTTTGATCAAGACTTGGTTGGAATCTTAGCTGGAAGGTTTTCCCTATTGTGCATACCACGACACATATTATGCATTATTTGTACATGCAGAAAGAGTCCACCAGTGATTTATGGACTTAAAAACTTGAGTGATTTCTGAGGCGCAGAGCAAGCTGACCTCGCAAACAGAATTAATTAATTAAACAAGCATGAATGAAGCAAAAAGCAACTCCATGCTTTTGATGAGGGACGAATGTTACAACGGTTAAAAGCTGAAGAAACTACCCAGCAAGAACGAGAACATGGAAACTCCACCTGGACTCGGAGTTAAACCTGACACTTTCTTGCTGTTAGATAAGAATGCTTGATCCGCTAAACCACTGTACGGTTAACATCTGTATTGGATTGTATGTTTGGCGTATTGTATATGTAGTAGTGAATGCATAAACCATTAGCATTAGCAGCTTTTTGGCCATAACCTAGGGCCTCATTAGTGCTTAATAGAGAACATCTGCTCTGTGGAGAGATGCTTTTCTGCAATCCCACAAGTCCAGCCGGCCATTTGGATTCCATTCAGTGTGATCCATTCTAACTTTTTCTATGAGTAAACAGCTTTAAAGTACCATCGTTGGCATTATAGTAAGAGGTTAGCATTTTTAGTCCTTAGTCGTACAACCCAGAAGCAGAAGCGTACACTGTCCCAACCAAGTTAACCATCTCTCTCTCTCTCTTCTATTGGTCCAGAACAGAACCAAACAAACTAAATGAGTGTAATAATATTAGGATTTTGCATTAGCAATGAGCAGAATTTTTTTCCAATACATCTTTGACATCTTCTAAGGGGAATCGGTTACATTTCTATTGCAAGCCTTCCCACAATATTGCAATAAATGATAGATTAATAGTTATTCAGACATTACATCCTTAAAAATATAATACTGATTTCAAACCAGTGATAGCTATGTGGACAGGCTGGTTTCTTGCAATTGCACCATGGATTGCTTGATTTGAGTGTGTATCTGCCAGCTGCCGCCTGCTCCCTGTACCCACCCTCACCTCCTCTCTCTCTCTCACTTCTCATCCCTCCTCCATTGTCCCAACCTGTAACTTAATGATACTCTCACCCACTCTCTCGTGTGCCCCTGGCTGTTGATCTGAATCCCTCTTAAATATTCATAACTGAGGAGAGGAGTGAATCGTATGGGCAAAACTAGCAGCGCTCCACATTAGCAGACACTGCTCAAACCTAAAATATTTTACTTGGAAAAGTGAGCAATTTATTCAGGCTATTGTTGTCTTTTTGGAGATATTCACCCATTAGCTATTCGAGGAGATCAAAATCCATTTATTCCCATGAACTGCTATACTTAAACAGGCTGGTACTGATTTTTTTCCAGGTAGTTGAACAAAACTTTGTCTTACCCCAGTGCGTATATATTCTAAATGCTGCTCTTATGGTAGAAATGCATATATAATTATAAAGCTTTTTATTATCCAAGAATGAAGAAGGGCGGTGTTTGCATGTTAGTTGTTGTTAGCTTTACTGTGAAGATCTGTGAAAGTCGTGAATAACACTACATAAACTCATTGCTGTGAATAATTAGGATACTCGAAATGCATAAGGTAAGTGAGGAATAACTTTGGACTGCTGCATAAACAAGTTCTATTTTTCACATTTTAAGACAAATCACGTACGGCACTTTTAATCCCTCTTTAAAACTTTGGTGAAAATTTCAACTGATTCTAATTAGGTACAGGAACACCATGCAGTGAAAAGTTGCCACAGATCTACTGCTGGGTCTGTTTTGGAGTGTATGCGTGACTTATTTTTAGTTGAAATTGCAGAGGTCGTGTGGATAAAGCAGCCACTCTGGTGAGGCTCTCTCTCCTGCTGTTTTCATGCTGTGGGCTTTTTGGGGGCCATTGAGGAGATTATTTAGAGACACTAAAACATCGGGCTTCTTTCAAATATTCAAAATGTCTATAGATTTTGTATATGTAGGCATGCATTTCAACCAAAAGATATAATATTTTGTTTTTAATAGCTACGGCAACACAACTGTATTCATTTTTCACCACTGTGGAACCCATGGAGAGCCCCCCCAAAGGCCTTTCTCCATGTCTTGACCCAGAATTAAACGGCATGATGTATTAACCTGTAATAGTCTATTTTAGATACCCATTACTGCAACATAAGTCTTCAAAGAAAGGTCTGCTCAGTGTGGGAATTGAACCCTTGAGTTAGGAGTTATGACACAAAAGGGTACCAACTGTCAAAAAATGTTTCATAAGGTAGAAAATGTGTACATTTCTTCTGATTATTTTAGATTTGGGTATTTCAAATCTTACCCACAAGTCAAATCAGCACTTTTTAGCTGTGCCCAAAGCTCAAGACCAGAGGTGACAGAGCCTTTTCTGTGTCAGTGCCCAGATTCTGCCAGTCAGATCCTCTCAAGCTCTAATGCAGTATAAGATTAGCCTCTACTCCCTGGCATTTAATACTAGTTAAGCACTTTGGGTGGCTGCAGTTGTTGTTTTTTTAAATGTTCTATATAAATAAAATTGAATTGAAATGACTGTGGAATGACCCCGTGGTCTAAAGTGCCTCCTCAGTAGATCTCCAACCTTCAGTGAGGGCACGCTACATTGCATACCACTAAAGTACAGTGCTGATACACCATGCATCATCCTCTCCTCATTTTCTGCATCTGCGTTTTTGTTGCGAGCTTGACTGGTTAGCTTTTTTTTTTTTTCCTATTTGACTATTCTGAAGCTCATTTGTTAAACTGTCCCGCTATGCCCCCAAACATCTGGAACACTTTGTGCAGAATATCAGATTTCTACACAAAGCAGTCTGGTCTGTTACCTGCTTAAGTACAAGACTACATCGTTAGGCGTATAAAGAGAAAAGATGCGGTTACCCGGGGTTACATCATACTAAGCCTGCAAGTGTTTTTTTTTTTTTTTTTTGTCAAAGGCAGCAGGTTCTTCCCTCTGTCTCCAAGCACTCCTGGCAGTTCTGCAGCAAACTCCCTCCAATCCCTCTTTGACCTATTAGCTCCGAGCAGCTATCCCACAATCCAATGCATCAATAACAATTGAGAGAGAACAAATGAACCTCTTAAGATTCAAGGCTTCTGACCACAGAACGGGGTCAATCAAGCGACTGTTAATTGGCTGGTTTTTTCACCTTGACTAATTCTTTCACTTAATCTGTAATGTAGATCACAGTCACGGGGAAAGTAGGTTTGCATATGCACAAACGCAAAGACAGAGAGCTCTTCCTAATTAATAATGGATGTTTAAGCAGAGGAGCTCAATTTGAATGGCCATGGTGATGCAGTGTTGTGTTGAGGTCAGCGTAAACAAGAAACTTTTCCTCACGGTGAGCTGCATAATCAGTGTGAGAATCAGCAGACCACAGGAGGTCCAGGCTGATTTGTACATTCATGAGGAAAACCTTGTAATATTTGGTATACATTTTTTATTGATTTGAATACCATTAGTAATGCTGGAACAACTGTAGTAATAAGCCATGACCATTTAGCTGCTAATTGCCCAGAATCTCAGCTGGAGCTCACTACATACATCTATTCATGGGTTTCAACTTCCTGTTATGTTCCTGCAATGTTTTCAGGGCTTTTTTTCCCATTCAAAAGCTTCAATATTTTGTTTTAAATTGTTAATCGCTATGGCAACTGTGCTAATTTTATATCATTCTCAAACTCATGGATATGGCCTCACTTGTCAGAGGTCACTGGTCAAAGTCAATCTTTCAAATTTTCCTTATTGGCAAAAAAATAAAATAAATTAATAAATAATAATAATAATAATAATAATAATAATAATGCACTTGTTTATTTGGTTTGCAGTGGTCCAAAGTTATTCCTCACTTACTTTATGCATCCCTAATATCCTAATTATTCACTGTTATGTGTTTATGAGTTTGTTTCACAACTTTCAGAAGCCAAAGGGGGATGTTTCTGTCACGATAATAGTAACATCAACTAGCATGCTATTAGCGCACATCCTGATTCCCACAGCACACAGCGGTCTCACTTCTACCTTAAGAGCTGGTTATACAATCTACTGGGATAAAACCAAAACAAAGAAATCAGGTACAGCCTCTGATAAAATAATGGATCTTTGTAAGATCCAATCTTTGTAATTGTTTTTTGGTTGTAAATTGCCTTAAGCCCATGCTCTCTCTGACTGGCCAAACAATGAATAATACACACTCACACTGACAAGGTGAGAGAGGTGTCTTGCTCAAGGACGTGATTTCAATGTATTATGTTAGATTTAAATCCAGAATACAGACAAACGCTCCAAGTCACTGCTATTGGAATGAACACATTTATGAAAAATCTCCAATCCTACTTACCGTTACAACAGCTGAGGAGCAAGTGGGAGATAACATCTTTTAAATAAAAAAAAATACATGCTAATTGACTTATTAGTTTTCTATCAGCAACAAAACAAACAACTACACTTTTCTGTGCAACACCTGCTGTCAGGAATATTCCAAGGTTTCCCACCAAACCCGCAAAATATGATTAATTTAGCATATTTTTCCTCTGAGGAATAAAACCACTGTTCCCACAGCACAGAGGGATCCGGGAATCATCTCTTCTCCACTCTGCTGGCTGCACCTAATTAAAATTTAATACATTACCACATTTGCGTTGCATTGTATTCATCCCCATGCTATATACTCAACAAGGACTGCAACATGAAAGAAGCCCGGGGGATTGTTGTCTTCTCGCGCTGTTTGTAGCCCTAGCCGAAAATAGGACAGGCATTGAACATCGCTTTAAGACCCTCAAACACAGAAATGAATCATGGGTAGTCCTTTGTATGAGCTGTCACATATGTAGACAATGTTTCCTCAAGACTTCAATCTTCCATGGCCAATTAAGTACATTTCCCCCTCAGTTAAAAGGCCAAAAGACAAAGAGGGTGGAATGGATCGCTGTTTACCGCCCATGCAAAACTACTCCAACAAGAAAATGTATAGATCTGAGCGAGCAAAGTGGCAGATATTTATGGTTGCAGTGCTTTGATACTTGTTCCAGTTTTGATAAACAGAGGGAGTACAATGACAACTCATTGTAACTGATCTGTGTGTGGTATGCATGGACTTCTGAGTACAAATGGAGATAGTTTTTTTTTTTCTATAAGTATATGGATTGGGAATGAAGATGAATGTTATATTCAAAGTTGCAGTAGAATATAGCTGAATCAATAGACAAACAACTGCTAAAATGTATGTATTTTGTAATTTGCCTTGCTACTATGTATACTGAATAATGAAGTGTATATATTTAAAGGTGCGCTACATAACATTTCTGGTTACAGGTCCTGCACTTGCTTGTCTCCATGATCATGTTAAAGCAGACCTATTGTACAAAATCAAACCATGTTATAGTTGTTTCCCTTTCTCATTTACCCTCTCAAAGCTGGTTTTGGAGTGATTTGTGCATGTCTGAGCGATCTTTAAAAGCTTATTTGCAAGATGCCATATTGCAGATGAATCATTGTTTTCACCGTTACACTCACCATGGCTGTGTACTTACTTCATTCTTTCTTCTTTAATTTTATTTTCTTAATTGATGTGTAGGATTTGGGAGCATTGTGTAGTGATTTTGGTACAAATTGTGTGCTTTGGCGGTGTCCATAGGAGGAGCTGACAGTTTACGACAGCTCCACGTCTCTTGTTGCAATGATGTTTATGGCGACGTCAGGTCCTACTGGGCAGTGCAGTTTTCAGAAGTCAGTGGCCTTGTTTCTTTTATTAAGTCGTTTTAGATTAATATTGTAATTTAAAATGTACAAATTAAAACATAATGATCCATGGGTGTCATAGATTATAATCAGAATCAGAATCAGAAGACTTTTATTGCCATCGTTTGTGAACACAGTTCACAAACTAGGAACTTACTTCGGTGATAAAGTGCAACATAAAACACACTGAATAATTACAAATACAAATAAGGGCATGCACAAAGTTAAAAAGATATGCTTAAAAAAATAAAATAAAATACTTATAGGTAGAAAATATATACAACAGCAGCATCAGAACAACAGTGCAAACATGACTTATTAAAGTGACTGGTATTATATAGTGTCCAGTTTTGTGCAAATATTATAAAGTGTTCATGAGACAAACAGCAGAGGGGAAGAAACTGTTCTTATGGCGAGAGGTTCTGATCCCAATGGACCGTAGCCTCCTGCCAGAGGGAAGTGGCTCAAATAGTCCATGTCCAGGGTGAGAGGTGTCAGCTGCTATACGGCCTGCTCGCCCCCGAGTCCTGGAGACGTACAGGTCCTGTAGAGATGGAAGGCTGCAGCCAATCACCTTCTCAGCAGAGCGCACAATCTGCTCTGCTAACCACAGAGCAGACACAACCACAGTAGGTAATCTTAAATGCCAATGAAAAGGCCTGGAACTATAAATCTATAACAATAACACGAGAGACGACCAGAAAGATGACAGTACACAACGTGCCTTTAAGATTTTGAAACATATTGATAGAGACTTATTCGATAATAGACTGCCATCTTTTTTAATTTGCTTTTAAATGTGTCTAAATATGAAAACATTAATACGTATTTTGACACCAGACAGATTAGCTGGCACTCCAAAGCTAAAGGGAACCAAATAAAAAGAAACAAAAAAATGTAAAGGAAAGATACAAATGCTTCAAAACACCATAAAAAAGTTCAATGTTATGTTTTTTTTTTATGTATTTATTCATTAAATACCGGGGATTAATAGTAATACCTTATTTCCCCTGGAGTAGTCCATGGCATTAAAGGTTTCAGACTTCGGGGTTGGATGGTAACTGTAATGTTTTGATTTCAAAAACATTGTCCGGATGACTTTGAAACTTTAGATACCACTGATTGTGAAGAGATTTATAGTCTCCACCCACCTCTTAAATGTTTGTCCCAATGTGTGTGTGTGAGCCTGTGTGTGTGTGTGTGTGTGTGTGGTGTGTGTGTGTGTGTGTGAGTGTGCGACGGTATGTGTGTCTGTGCATCTAGATGTCTGTGTGTGTGTGTGTGGGTGGGTGAAATCAATAGAGACAAGACAATGAATTATAAATCTTTGTCCATGCACGAATAGAATCAAATTATAGTCATTTTCATGCATTAATCTTGTTGCTTCTTTTCCCTGCAGGAGTAGTCGTCTGAAGCCAATCTCAACCAGAACATGCATGGATGGCAAGACAATTTCAAACCAGAGAGTTACAAATATGGCAAATATCATGTCATGTCTTTTGATATGTGTGTTTTTTACTCTATTTATAATGTTTCTGGGAAGTCAACGTTGGTCATATTACGCCAAAATCACTTATGTTAATTCAGATATATTGATTGATTCATTGGAAATCGCACTTATACAAACAAAACAATAAAGGGATTAGAAAATGCTTGCCTGGGATCCAGCATACACACTCCAATACCTTACAAATATATGAGTCTGGTGAGTGTTTAATCTTGAATTCAGATAGGCATGATTGACAGGTGGATTAGCCAATCAGGGATGCGCGTGGTACATTCTTAATTTAACAAATATGACACATGCATACAGGGGACAAAGCGCTCAACTCTATTAATCTGGGGAGAGAAAAATTTTATTTTGTTGAAAATGATAGATGACCAATGAGCTCATTCATTTCACATGCTTCACTGAAATAAACTAATCGGATTTCACGGTTGTGTTTTAGCCTGGCTTGAGGGCTTGGTGACCGAACTATTATCTCTCTGCATAAATACACAAAGATATCATGCTGATCTTATCGTATGTAAACAAAAAACACCTGTTGTTACTTATATAGAAAAGTAGATACTACATCATCTGCTACATTTTGGTCAGTAAACAACATGCAGACTCTCCACTACAGGCCAAGTGAGTTTAGACCAAGAAAAGCTATAGAAAGTAAACAACACAGCTGGTCTATCTCCAGGACACTGTCTGTTTTTCTTCTCACAGTGACAAAAACAAGCTGAAAGGATGAACTGAAAGGAATGCAAATGCAGATGCAGGTGGCTAAGTGGAGTCTAGAACTGTCATTTAGCCCTATATACCCCGCGTAGCTTTATCAGAGAGAAAGAGAGAGACACTAATTCTGCCGCTGTAAATAAGCGAGGGAGAGACTGTGGAGAGAGGCAACGCATTTGGTTATGTGGAGCTCTTATCGTGAGCTGAGCAAAGTTTCACCTTTTTTTATTAAACACAACAACAAAAGCTACATCTATGTCCATGTGGGAAGATAGGATGGAGAGTTTAGAGCGAGGTGGTGTGACAAATGCTAAACCATAAACCGTAAAGAGTGTGGAGGTGGTCTGGTGGTTGTAGCTAAGTGGTCACAAAGCTCATTCACCAGTCCAAAGACCAAAGGTTCCTACCCCACTTAGCCCAGTACATATGGTGGTTGTGTCCTTAGGCAAGACATTTCAGACCTTGCTTTCCTCAGCTTTGGTGTCCACTGTGCATTTAACCTGTCCTTACCGTATTTGAGCTAACAACCTTTTCACCGTGCAAAAGGAAGGACTTTCAAAACAGTATCAGAATTATAATAACTTCACTTCAATTAGCCAAAATCTATGTTATACTGATATTTTTTGTTCAGTTAGAATATTTAAACATATCTATCCATGCTTTATTATGACTAATTAAGGTATGGATATTACAAAATGGTAACTGATATGGTAAAGTTACCCTAGATACCATATTTAGTTTTTTATGAATGACAAGCCAAAATCCAAAAGCCAAAAAGTTAAAAGGACTTAAGTTCAGTTTTTTCCTTATTTGCGACTGAGTGCTGACTGTGTGTCCTATCTCTTTGACCCTCTCTTACTATTTCAAAGTGCTAACATATTTAGTCTATACTAGTAAACCATTTCACAGCTCTCTGTTTGAGGTTGCGTGAAAATGTAGCGTGCAACTGTTCAGGAGCATCAGGACATGCCGTGCTCTTCTGACGGGGCTGTGACGGGTTAATGACGGTACGTTAAGTAACACAGAAGAGCCAGTCACTTTCGTACTCATAGCGTCCATGTGTTAAGAGTTGATTTATGTGGCGGTGGTCCAGTTTCTAAACAAAGAAGTGTCATGCCAAAGAAAAGTGGTATGTGAGGTCAAAGCTCAAAGTTTATTCTAACCTTGTCATGCAAATATACATATATATATATATATATATATATATATATATATATATATATATATATATATATATATATATATATATATATATATATATATATATATATATATATATATATATATATGGACATAGCTAACCTGTTAACTGCCACATTCCAAATAAGAAGTGAGCATGGGTGCCAATTGTGTGTCCAGCTCTATTGGCTCCAGTCCACTTTCCATTAAAAAACTGTTATCCCTCTCTCCGTTTTTTTCCCTGAAGATGCTCCTGAGAGCGTTAGCAACAGGTTTGATTGACAGCATTGCTAAGCGCCCGCTCCCTGCTAAATGAGCGGTGTGGGCAAGAAGAGGCGTTACCTTTAACAGCCTCACTCCAGATTGGCTCTTTGGTTGCTATGATGCTCACGGTCGGAATTCAAAATATGGAACTCAACTCCAAATTCGCCCCTGTAACTGCTGGCCTCAATGAGCTACACTTGACTGGAGCTGAATGCTATCACACTCCCTTAGTCCACTTCATTACGCAGTCTTTGGTTGAAGTACTCAAATATACTGTGACATTTTGATATTGTGAACTTGATACGACTGCTATTGTCCCGCTGAAGCTTAAAGCAATAGCAAGCATAAAAATGAATGCTGACAATTTTGAAATATAGTTGATATTAAATTGCTTTTTTGTCCACTTTGCAGGCTCACATAGACTTTGAAAACCATGTTCATGTACAACTCCAGTATTGCAGTATTGTGTTCGACTTGCTTTGACATTCTAATCTCTCATAACTTGGCTGGCTGGCTTTGAATGGCTTTTTCCTTACAGGTCTTTATGGCAGCTACGTCTGTCCGTCATGTCCTATCTGTGCTCTGTTGGATCGCCTGTCGACTTTAGCGGGCTGTGTAAAATGAATAGATGTTTTACGTACGCAGCCTGATGGTCACGTCTGTCTGGATTAGCTCTTTACCTTACGTGCCCTTAAAGAACAGCGAGGCAGGTTATTATAAATATTAGTTAATGTTGCACTTTAGGGCAGAGCTATTAAGGTTTTGAGTGCACTGTAAGGTTTTAAGGCACTGTACCTAATTTTTACTATCCTAAAGGTCCTATTTTACACAAGATTGACTCTCGTGAGCTTTAAGTCATGTTATAAGTTGTGTTTTGTTTAATTCACACATGTTTGAGGAATCCTTTATTTTTGGTCTGTTTACATCTCCAAATCTCAAAATGGTTTGTTCCACCTTGTGATGTCATGAAGAGGTAGTTTTCAAGTTAACAGCTACCTTTCACCGTGAATTCAGTGAAGACCAGCAATTCCAGGTCTGAAATCATCCAAATGATTCTAGTGAAGGTGCAAGGAGTTTAAAACACAGTGAAGCACTTCCTGTATCACCACATGACATCATAAGGTGGAACAGAGTGTTTTCAGTTTGAGTGAAGAACGCCTAAATATGTGAAGGAGGAAACAACATAATTCAGAAAACAGGGTAATATCGGCTCTTTAATGATTCACTGTAATGAGAAGCACTTTCACAACTTTCAAAGGCCAGAATGCAGTTCATCATCACGGTAATGCTAACAAAACTAGCATGCTAACAGCACACTTTCTGATTCTTAGGCAATAAAACTTGAATTAGATGCAGACAGCACATAGCAGTCAAATTTTTACCCGAAGAGCGGCTTTTTATGATATCTCTGTACTGTGGCAAGACACATTCTGCTCAAATACATGGAAAAAAGTAATTGTACTATAGTTTAATAATGTCGTTGATAGGGCTCGCCTCTTCTCATTGTTTATTACATTACATAAGGGTTTTATGAATGCTCAATTGAACTGGAATTTTCCTCATTAACCTTTCCGAGCGGCATCAGCAAAACTCATTTGTAAAAAATGATTTTATACATCAATGAAAGTCGATGCAAAACAACATAAACCCCACCTGAAAGAGCATATTGATCTGTTCCCCTGGACTTTTGAGACAATTTCTCCAAGTTTCAAGGCTGCACAAGTGGGGAGTCAATAGCTGAGATACAAAAGAGGAGGATGCCACCTTAACCTCGTCTCCTTGTAAGTTTCCTGCAAACGTTTGGGACTATAATCACATCTTTAGGCCACAAACGGCATGGACCAGTGCACACAGCTTTTTCGCATTCATCCAGACAGCCATGCTAAATGTTATTTTCTCTGCAGCCGGGATAAGAGAGGCCAGCGGACGGAGCACTCTCACTGGGGGTCAGCTCCTCCGGGGAGGGCTCTGAAATAGGAATTTTGTGCCAGGCTGAGCAGCAGTTTCTCCAGGACTAACGGTTGGAAATTGTCCGTGGTGTGACTTAGACAGCTAAATAAACACTTCCATGACAAGAATGGTGAGCGTGATGACAGCTCAGCGGAGAGTAACTAAAGTGACTACAAAAGGATTTTTTTTTGTAGTGAGAAAATAGCAAATAGCAGGTTCTTTTATAACCTCGCAATTTTAAAGTGCAACTCATTTCGCCAAAACATACAAATGATTATAGGCTGGTGATCTGACTTTCATGGCTCTTTTGAACGGTTCCTTACCGTGAACGATTGGATCTGGATCTCATTTTGTAAAAAAAAAAAAAAAGAATATTTTTCTTTCCAATTTGTATGCATTTTTACACTGATTTACCCTGAACCGACACAAAAATCATCCCATGAGCAGAGCAGGCAACACAAGCGAGACATTTGTGCATAAAAAAGTTTTAAAAATATATTATTGTAGTGCAACATTTTACTTTATTTTTTCATTATTCCAAACACACTCACTCCTCAGTTTGAACCATTTTAAACACGTCTGAGCTATGGTCATTTCTCTCTGTGATTAGTTTGTAGATAAAATGAGTTCTCACATTGGCTTCTGTCATAAAAATAAAGAGTAAAAGAGCCATTCTTTTGAACAGCTGTTTGAAGAGATTCAAAAGATTTGGATCCCACAAGGGAGCTCAAAGTCCCATCACTATTATAGGCATATATAAAAAATGACTAAAAATCTTCCCTAGTTTGATAGTTTTGGTGAAGTTTATAATTATAATTTTACTTCCTGGTTGGACATGCGACATACTTGGAGGTAATTGCGTATCTGTTACTTAGCAACCATATAAACAAAGACCATAGTTTGTCTAATTAAAAAAAAAAAAAAAAAAAGAAAAAAAGACAACTTTTATATTCTCACATTATTGTTTAAACTGCCATAAAAATGTGTGGCTTGAGCATAAAGAGTCCCTGAACTTTGGATGGAATTAGTCTATTGCAACCTTTCGTCATAAACTGCCACATACATGAAAACCTGTGATATGCACATTAAAATAAATCAAATGTTCAATGTCTAAGGGCTGCAAGTAATAATAATAATAATAATAATAATAATAATAATAATAATAATAATAATAATAATAATAATAATAATAATAATAATAATAATAATAACAATAATAATAATAATAATAATAATAATAATAATAATACATTTTATTTATATTGCACTCTTCATTCAACAGAATCCCAGAGTGCTACAACAAAAAATAACTTTAAAATACTAATTGCTAACAGCTGAAAACATCAACAATAAGCTTTTTTGAATAAAAAGGTCTTTAGATTAGCTTTAAAAAAAAAAAAAAAAAAGGCCAGGCTCTGTGTGGCTCTCAGCTGGACTGTCCAACATTCACCTTTTGTTTTTAAACCTATGGAAAGACATGAGAAAAAAGCTGACATGACCAGTAGTGACCCAATACTCCACTGGCCTTGTTGTCAGTTTACATTCTCTCATAACAGTGTCTCCAGGTCAGGTGTAGAATGTGACCGGAGTTCTTTCTCTTTTTTCCGGGACAGTTTGGTGTTGCAGGTGGATTTGGCAGTGGAGGCTGTTGGGCAAGACAAGAGTGACCATCACAGCTGAAACTTGACCTTTGATTGGTCAGAGAGCTGTTAAAATACTAAAAATACTTACAATCTGACACCCATTTTCAAATAGATGGCACCTTGTGATGTCATGTGGTAAAACAAGAAACGTTCCACTGTGGGGTTTTTTTTTAACTCCATACACATTCACAAGAATCATTTGGATAATTTCAGCCCTGGAATTTCCCATCTCTACTGAACGAGCATTTTGAGCTTTGGGGATGTAGACAGACTAATAATAACGTGTTACTCAAACATGTGTGAATGAAACAAAACACAACTCCAGGTATGTTTTTAATTAGGTAACCATATTCTGACATGGTTTAAAGATCATTAGAGTCAATTTTGTATAATATAAGACCTTTAACTTATTTAAAACACCACCTGTTAACAGTTTTTTTGTTCTTTTTTCCATTTTGGATGTTTTTATTGCACTAGAAATGGTAGAAAATCACGCGTCCCTACTGTTCTGACTCCACCTGCTTGTTTCAATGAAAATGTTGTTCTTTCGGCTATAATATTCCAAAGCATAACATTAAATATATCTATCTCCATGGAATTTTTCTTTATATGTTCTAGATATTTCAAAGTAAACAGCAGACGACAAAAAAAGAAACTGAACAAAAAAATTTAAAGGATATGGATAAGAGAAGCATTACAGTTCTTAACATTAATAATCAGCTACATATTAAATGAATCTATTACTCTGAAATCCAATACCCTTGCTTTCTCTGCATATTATGTCTGTTGCCACACTGACACGAAATGACATTTTGGAGATAACATTCATTTAACCGACATTTATTAAGGTTAAATAGAAAACATAGGGACATTTAAACGGTAGGCAATGACTCTTATAATAAAACAGGGTAACACTGACAAGGGACAGATAGATGACTTTGACGAGGATTCTGTCTCCGTAGCCGCTGCACTTGGGGAATACATTATGTTACTCAGTGCTACAGTTTGAAGGGAAAGGTTAATCTCTCGTGATTGCAGTGCATTAGCTAAAAACATAATTTAAAACGTGCCTCTGTCATATATCTTTCTTGTGATAGTTAGATAGAGGTGAATTATCTGGTTGATAAACTTTAAAAGTCCTGTATTATGCAAAAGTGACTTTGTGAGACTTAAGACAATGCTGTTACCTCATCCAAAACATACCTGGAGTTGTGTTTTGTTTCATTCATGTTGAGTAATCCTGCATTATCAGTCTGTCTACATCTCCAAAGCTCAAAAAGTTCTGTCCACCTTGTGATGTCATGTCAGTTTTCAAGTTAAGAGCAACCTTTTACCTGTCATTTAAAGGAGATTGGCAATTCCAGGGCTGAAATGATCCAAATGGTTCAAGTGAAGGTGTATGAAAAAACACAGTGAAGCACTCCATGTGTTACCAAATGACATCACAAAGTGGAACAAGGGAAACTCAGCCTAAATATGCAGGGTTTGTGTGTTAAACATGTATGAATGAGACAAAAAATCTGAAAAATAGCGTAATATAGGCCCTTTAAAATTTGAAAACGGAAAGCGCCTAGCTCAAAAATTGGAGTAATAATTTGAATTTTGATCTTTGCTTGTCATTATGAAGGTTAATCAACAATTTTAGCACTCACAATTACCTGTTTTAAATCCATCTTTCTTTCAGACTAATCATTAGACTATATCCTGGACATCGCCCACAGAAAACCACAACGCGCTGTCATTTATCTCATTTCCCTTCCATCGGCGCGCCCCCATCCTAATTACGCCTCATTAGTAAAGAGACGGCATCAAAACAAAACTTACTGTTCCTAAAACGTTTACTAATGAACACAGAGGCAAGGTTTGTAGTCTATTTAAAAGCATGCGACAGTGACATTAAAAAAAAATAAAAGAAAAAAAACACGTCAACGGATCTATGCGCCAGCGCACGCACTGACCCAGGGGCTGACCAGCTGCCCGCAGCGCGCATCCCGCCGTGTGAGTGGATGTGCGCGAGCCCCTCAGCCCCTTGGACTCGGAGGGAGGGGGGAGGAGGAGAAGTTTCCCAAAAAGACAAGCGCGGATCACTGAGAGACGCGGAGAGAGACGATGCCTTTCTCCTATAAACCGAACTCACGAGCTGCGCAGTGGATTTTCTGATTTCCTTCACATTTATTTTTCTTGAACTTATTCCGGGGGTTGGGGGAGATATTTTTGAGACAAAGGATGCTCCCAAGGCTCGTGCGGATTGTATATGTCCTGTCTTTCGGGGTTTTCCAGGGAGGATTTATCAGGTGAGGCGCGCAAACATTTCTGATTACTCTCCTTTTTGTCAACTTTTCCTTCTCATCTCATCACCTCACGCGTTGCACAGTTTACGCGCGTTTTTATTTTATTGTTTGGATTTTTTTAAAACATCAAAATACACATTATAGACGTTGAAATGTATAAAGAAACCTATGCAAAGTGTAAATCCGCACGAAAACAGGCACAACAAGCGGCGGTTGGGAGAGGAACGCACGTTTTACGCACGGTGGCATCGCGCGCCCTGAACTCTGGAGTCACTTTGAAATCACATAAAGAGGTTTTACGCTGACAGCTTATGTAACTGCTGGAGATAATCATTATTCTATTGTAAAGAGGAACCCATGGAATATCAATTTAGGTTTCAGAGGCAAACATTTGAGTCAGTACATTCCGTAAAAGACAATGGGCGAAGCATGTGTCAGCCTTTCGCTCTCCGCAAACTAAGCAGATTTTTCCCCATTATCCATCGCGCATATTGATTATTGATGAAAGACAATTAAGAATAGAGTGAGTCAATGTGTCTCCTCTGCTGCTTGACCCCATCATCTCACTTTTGGGTCCAGTTTGAACCCACTTTCGTACATACTTCGGTTTCCACAGTTTGAAAATATTGAGTTAAGTTAGAAAAAAGTGCTGTGAGTCAATTAAAGACTAAGAACATGTGAAAGTAGCATGGGTCTCAGCAAAAACTGTGTCAACTTTGGATTTATGTAAGTGGGAAAACTGGAGGACACATGGTTCATCCAGTGGCTACTTTTTCCCGTGCTCCTCCGCGTCTCCCCTCTCCTGTCTGCCGTCTGTCCATGGACCTAACTTTGATTCCACTCTCACTACTTTTACCCCTATTTCATGGCCCGTCAAACTGAGGTGTGAGCATCTGCATAATCCTGGAGGGAAGGAAACCGGCTCATGACTGAGTGAACCCCTAGAGAGAGAGGAAGGGGGGAGAGGGAGAGAGGGGGAGATGGGGAAGGAGAGAGAGAGGGAGAGAGAAGAGACTGAGAGAGAAGAGAGAGAAGAGAGAGAGAGGAAGAGGGAAGGAAACCGGCTCATGACTGGGTGAACCCCTAGAGAGAGAGGGGGAGAGAGGGAGAGAGGGGGAGAGGGGGAGGGAGAGAGAAGAGACTGAGAGAGAAGAGAGAGAAGGGAGAGAGAGGGAGAGAGAGAGGAAGAGGGAAGGAAACCGGCTCATGACTGGGTGAACCCCTAGAGAGAGAGGGGGAGAGAGGGAGAGAGGGGGAGAGGGGGAGGGAGAGAGAAGAGACTGAGAGAGAAGAGAGAGAAGAGAGAGAGAGGAAGAGGGAAGGAACCGGCTCATGACTGGGTGAACCCCTAGAGAGAGAGGAAGGGGGGAGAGAGAGAGAGAGGGGGAGAGGGGGAGGGAGAGAGAAGAGACTGAGAGAGAAGAGAGAGAAGGGAGAGAGAGGGAGAGAGAGAGGAAGAGGGAAGGAAACCGACTCATGACTGGGTGAACCCCTAGAGAGAGAGAGGAAGGGGGGAGAGAGGGAGAGAGGAAGAGAGGGGGAGGGAGAGAGAAGAGACTGAGAGAGAAGAGAGAGAAGAGAGAGAGAGGGAGAGAGAGAGGAAGAGGGAAGGAAACCGACTCATGACTGGGTGAACCCCTAGAGAGAGAGGAAGGGGGGAGAGAGGGAGAGAGGGGGAGGGAGAGAGAAGAGACTGAGAGAGAAGAGAGAGAAGAGAGAGAGGAAGAGGGAAGGAACCGGCTCATGACTGGGTGAACCTCTAGAGAGAGAGGGGGGAGAGAGGGAGAGAGAGGGGGAGGGAGAGAGAAGAGACTGAGAGAGAAGAGAGAGAGAGGGAGAGAGAGAGGAAGAGGGAAGGAAACCGGCTCATGACTGGGTGAACCCTTAGAGAGAGAGGAGGGGGGGAGAGGAGAGAGGGAGAGGGAGAGGAAGAGGGACTGGGAGGGAGGGAGGAGAGAGAGAGGGAGGGAGAGAGAGAGAGGGAGAGAGAGAGAAAGAAAGAGAGAGGAAGAGGGAAGGGAACCGGCTCATGACTGGGTGAACCCCTAGAGAGAGAGTGGGGGAGAGAGGGAGAGAGGGGGAGAGGGGGAGAGGGGGAGAGGGAGAGAGAGAGGGAGAGAGAAGAGACTGAGAGAGAAGAGAGAGAGGAAGAGGGAAGGAAACTGGCTCATGACTGGGTGAACCCCTAGAGAGAGAGGAAGGGGGGAGAGGGAGAGAGGGGGAGAGGGGGAGGGAGAGAGGGAGAGAGAAGAGACTGAGAGAGAAGAGAGAGAAGAGAGAGAAGAGAGAGAAGAGAGAGAGAGGGAGAGAGAGGGTGAGAGGGAGAGAGAAGAGACTGAGAGAGAAGAGAGGGAAGAGAGAAAGGGAGAGAGAGAGGGTGAGAGGGAGAGAGAAGAGACTGAGAGAGAAGAAAGAGAGGGAGAGAGAGAAGAAGAGGGAAGGAAACCGGCTCATGACTGGGTGAACCCCTAGAGAGAGAGGGGGGGAGGGGGGAGAGAGGGAGAGAGGGAGGGAGAGAGGGGGAGAGGGGGAGGGAGAGAGAGAGGGAGAGAGAAGAGACTGAGAGAGAAGAGAGAGAGGGGGAGAGAGAGGAAGAGGGAAGGAAACCGGCTCATGACTGGGTGAACCCCTAGAGAGAGAGGGGGGAGAGAGGGAGAGAGGGGGAGAGGGGGAGGTAGAGAGAAGAGACTGAGAGAGAAGAGAGAGAAGAGAGAGAGAGGGAGAGAGAGAGGAAGAGGGAAGGAAACCGGCTCATGACTGGGTGAACCCCTAGAAGGGGGGGGGGGGGGGAGGGAGAGAGAAGAGAATGAGAGAGAAGAGAGAGAGAGGGAGAGAGAAAGAAAGAGAGAGGAAGAGGGAAGGAAACCAGCTCATGACTGGGTGAACCCCTAGAGAGAGAGGGAGGGAGAGAGGGAGAGAGAGAAACAGGGAGAGAGAAAGAAAGAGAGAGGAAGGGGGAAGGGAACCGGCTCATGACTGGGTGAACCCCTAGAGAGAGAGGGGTGGAGGGAGAGAGAGAGAGAAGGAGAGAGGGAGAGAGAGAGAGGGAGAGAAAGAGGGAAAGAGAAAGAAAGAGAGGAAGAGGGAAGGGGAGAGAGGAAGAGGGAGAAAGAGAGGTAAAGGGAGGGGTGAGGAGAGAGAGGGAGAGAGAAGAAATAGTAAGAGAGAGAAAAAGAGAGAGAGAAGAGAGAGGGAGAAAGAGGGAGAGAGAAAGAAAGAGAGAGGAAGCGGGAGGGAGAAAGAGAGGTAGAGGGAGGGGTGAGGAGGGAGAGAGAAGAGAGAGAAGAGAGAGAGAAAGAGAGAGAGAAAGAGGGAGGGCGAAAGAAAGCGGAAGAGGGAGGGAGAGAGAGAGGTAGAGGAAGGGGTGGGAGAGAGACAACGAGGGAAAGAAAGAGAGAGGAGAGAGAAAGAGGGATGGAGAAAGAAAGAGGTAGAGGGAGGGATAGAGGTAGAGGGAGGGGTGGGAGAGAGAGAAAGAAAGACAGAGGGAGTGAGAGAGAAACGGAAAGTGAGAGAGAGAAGAGAGAGAGAAAGAGGGAGGGAGAAAGAAAGAGGGAGAGAGAAAGAAAGAGAAAGAGAGATAGACAAGTCAACTGTCAGCTGCATCTCTACTGGGGAATGCCACGCTCTCGCAGTAGCCTTTCGCTTTTGGACATAAGTGGGAGTCCACAAATGTGGCTTGAGAATGCGATAACCCAAACCCTAATGTTGTGCAAAAGTTTAAGTTTAAGCATGTGGAGAATCGACATTGTCAAACACGTTAAGTTGTGCCTGTTCATGATACTCCATTGAAATATATTTTTTACAGCTTGTTTGAGTTTTGTGTATTTTGGAGACATTTCTTTGTTCATTGTGTCCTAAAAATTACTGTCTCGAGAGCATGAGTTGGCTTTGGTCATTTTGTTATCTTTATTGTTAAACTGAAATGATTATACTATAAGAACAAAACAAAAAAACTACAATTCACTTTTATGTATATAGCACATTTAAAAACATCTTCAACTGCCCAAAGTGCTTCACATAAAAAGACAACAAAAAACAAATATACAGATGATAAAATATATAGGCAAATAACAATAAAACACCAATAAAACACCAAGATATCTGGTCTAGCTGGAAAAAAAACATTAATTAACACAACGTGCTAGACATAAATAAGTGTTAGTATGTGTGGTTATGGAATTAGCAACCGTGTATTTAGCACTACAAACTCCTGACAGCACTGAAAACTGTACTGAAAAACCAGCGAGGATGATTCGTGTAGCCGTCGTTCATCGGTAAAGCGGGGGTCATTTCAGAGCGATGAAGAGAAATGGTTTGGATAGAGATGGCAAGAGATGAGAATGTGCTACTGTCACAAATCTGAAACACTGATTGTCATGCAAAATGGGAGCAGGCCGCTTTGGTGCGATGTGTTCAATGTACTTATGTGAAAATGAGAATCGGGATGAAAGATGTATAACGGATAAGTACAGTCAGAGGGAGAATGACGGCAATATAGTTTCCTACTGTCTTAGTGTGAAGTACAGGGAAGATTACTGCTAATATCATTTGCAGTTGAATTGTCAGCAAGATCCTCATGCCTAAAGCTGTCAGGTACTACTTTAAAGCGGCCCATAGGCATTTTCCAAGAGATCTGGAGTAGAAAATAGAGTAACTAAGCTCTTAATGAGGTAAAATGATCAATTTGGAGCCGGGTAACAATTGTAATATCACTTATGTCTTCTGCATTGATCGGCTGGTTAATACACTGCTCCTCGGAGGCTGCGTCTCATTTAGTCCTGTATCATTTTCTGATTTTGTATTGATTACTCGAAGATCTAGGGTCAGAGTGAGGTCTTTTGCATCATTTTGATTTCCTGGGATCAAGAACACACACTTGTTCAATGCTTTACGAATATGTGGGACTTGTTACCAGTGAAATTTGTAAAGGGTGATAAAATAACTAATAACTGCTCAGTATTGTAGAGTTTTGCAAAGTTTGACATTTCCAGTGGAAGCTTGTGCTAGTGCTTTTATGTGTTTGGTAAATTTGTAGATGCATTATTTGTGTGAAACGTGGCTAATTAAACATGAAAAACGAATAAATAGACAAATAAATTGACAGAGGCATGTTAATAGCACCCTCTACTGGAGATGTGGGTTAAGAAAAACTAGGACAAGATGTATAACGCTGGAATTTATACAATTTACAGAATATAAAACATTCATAAGAGATATTAAGAAATGCAAATTCTTCAAAGTTATTCGTTTAAAATTGTTTTTGTGAGCTTTAAGTCATGTTAGAATCCTGTTATCTTCTAAAAACAAACCATTCACATGTTTGAGTAACCGTTTATTATTAGTCTGTCTACATCTCCAAAGCTCAAAATGCTCTGTTCCACCTTGTTATGTCACGAATGAGTAGTTTTCATATTAAATTCTACCTTTTACCTTTTGTTTAGTAGAGATCGGCAATTCCATAGCTGAAATTATCTAAATAATTCTAGTGAAAGTGTATGTATTACCACGTGACATCACAAGGTGGAATAGAGCTGTTTCCGTTTGGGAGAAGAACTCAGCCTAAATATGCAAGGTTTGTGTGTTAAACATGTTTGAATGTCACAAAACACATATAATATACATCAGAAAAAAGCGTAATATGAGTCCTTTAAGCTCCAAAACACTTAAACTGAATTGCACCAATGTAATTTTACTCTTTGGAAATCTGCTTGTTTGATTTGTGTTGTGTTTGTTTCCTTCAAAATACACACTCCATTAATTGACTATAAAAGGTTATGTGGTTATAATTTTCCACAATTTAAGAGCCACAAAACCCCAGTTCTTTTGCGGTCCCAGGAGGCAGTGTCCCTGATGTGATACAGAGCGCTCTGGCAGTTAAAGCGTTGAGGAAACAATGACTAGCATGTAATTAGATTTTCTATTCTCATTGTAGTTGTACTGGACTCGTGATCGATATATAATACAGTTTGCGTTATGAACATTTAAAGCTACAGTGAGAGTGTAGAGATGTAGTTTGTTGTATAGGAGCAGGAATATTAGTCAGACTAGCAGAGGTAGGACCAAGTAATTGTTCTGCAAGTCTTAAGTAAGTCTCAAGTCCAAGTCAAGTCTGAGTTTCAAGTCATTTCAAGTCCGTAAAGTTGCTTGTATTTTTGCAATTTATATGCCTTTTAAACTGAACTGTACTGCTTAAAAAGGTCATGGTAACAAATTTGATGCAACAATATCCAAATCTCACGGTATGACATATGATGACATTTTGGAGAGAACAGAATTTTATGATAATCTTTCCTTTTTAAATGTCTTCACAGGGCCTTAGGGGAATCATTACTGTCACAATACAAAGAATTAAGATTTAAAAGTGCTTAACAGTTATTTCATCATGGAGTCTGCACTGAAACGGAGCAAAGGATCATGGTCTTTGTTTTTTAGCTGTTGCTGCAACAAAACAATGCATATAAGTAAGAGAGTTGTAATCCATTTTATGATGACAGCCCCAATATTAGTATGAGATATTTGAAGATACGATATCACAGTGTTTCAGTTATTGTTCCTAGTAACAAGAGAAAAGGGGATTAAGCACCAAAAGTATCAACTGTATCTTTTTTTTTTTGGAGAAGCATCAAGTTATCTCAAGTCACAGGGCTTATGTCAAGTCAAGTCTCGAGTCACTGACCCTCAAGTCCAACTCGAGTCCCCCATTTAGTCCATTTTATGAAGTCAAGTTAAGTCCTGAAAATAGTGAATCACATCAGACTTGAGTCTAAGTCACGAATTGCAAGTCCCCACCTCTGCAAACTAGAACCCGAAATCATGATGCTGACGGGGAAAATGATCAACTACTACTACTACTACTACTACTGCTAGTACAAGTAGTAACTGTACTGGCTCTATTAGACACTTCACTTTAGCAATTACTTTGATTTTTGTATTTATTTAGTTACACATGCTTTAATTGCTCAAAAATACCTTGAAAACATGCATTCTTATTATGAGCAGGTTCTCCTCTCCATCCCCACAGATCTGACCTGTAACTTGGCCTGGTGACTTATAAGTTTAGATGTAAATGTATGTGTTTAGTTTGTTCCATACTGTGAAACATTCTATACACAGCATTAAAGAAGAGCTATTGTTCTTGTATTTGCTATATAGCTATAATCTATAATGACACCTGTGGATCTTTATGTTATAATTTGGACATTTTAAATCACAATATTCATCTAAAACAACTTGGACGTGGATTGGTGTCTTGAAAATACTACTAATTCTACTTTGGGTGCGTAAATGGTGAGGGGAAACAACTATGACATGGTTAAAACCTCTAAAAAGTCGATATTGCATAATAGGTCTGCTTTCACATCTCCACAGAGACAAGCAGATGGCTGACCTTTCACCTGAAAAGTTACAGTACATAGTGCACCTTTAACTACAACTAATAGTACTGTTGCTTCTATATGAAAACAAAGAAGAACTGCCTAGGTATTGTAAACAAGCTAAAAGATATGAAATGCGTTAGCTTTGAAACAGAACAAAATGGTTGATTTAACACAATAACGTTGCTTCACACTTAGTTGGTTTTGCTTTGTGTATTTTCTTCTCCATTGAGTTGTTGCCGCTGCTCTTTGTGGCAGTGAATTGTGCGTGAGGCGGAGGACAGTGGATGAGATGAAGGCTTCCCTCTGCCCTTGCCTTAAGTCAGTGTGAGCTTATGAATCATAACTGAATATGTATTATGATCCAGGGGAGTTAGGCTTTCACTAATATAAGATCTGATACACTGCTGGAGAGGCTGCGGATCTGGGGAAAGTCTGCTGCTTTGCTGTCGGTGAAATGAGAGAAAAGGAGAGATGCTTATTCTGAGGTCAGGACTTTGCAAATTAACTTGTTTCAGAGCGTTGTTAAAGTAGGACAGTAAGTTTGTGTGGTGTTGCTATTACACTATTGTTACCACTATTGTTGTTACTACTATTTTTACTTTTACTACAATGAGTTCAGCTAATGGAGTACTGTAAATACTACTGCTAATACTACTACCAATCACTTTATCTGTTGATACGTGACTATTACATCATCTTCTAATTCTTCTGACTTTTTGTAAACTGCTGTTACTACTTTGATTTCTATGATTCTACTGGTTCTACTTCTACTTACTTCAGGCTTGGAATTGGCAAGAAAACTGCTATAATTTATATTTACACTTAAAGAAATAAATCTAGATAAATATGAGGATTTTGCTTGAATCCAATCCACCCTAAATTAACCCTATTAAAACATATCACTTTCATTTTACAGTTAAGCGTACTCGGCCTAACTCTTTTTCAGAATGATGAAAATTGAGAGCCATAGTGATCGTCAATTTAAAAGAAAATATTATATCTTTTGAGCGGGGAAAAACTCAAAAACACAAAATACTCCATGTAATAGAAAACCGAAACCCACGAATTTCCATGGCTACATGTAAAAGCAGGACTGGCATCCCTGTGGATTATTTTATAGCATTGTGCCAACTTGTATTTGAAGAACTCATTTTGAACTTTGGGGTGATGTGAGATGTTTTGCCAAATGCACTAAACAGATGGAACTTATTTATGAAATGTATGTGCGTGGAACTCGAGGCACAGAAGGAGCCAAATTTCATTTATATAAAATCTGGATGGTTTCCAGCATATTAAATACTCTTTTAAACGCTCCCCTTGCAGTTTTGCAGTTTTAAGTTTAGGGAGAAAACTAGAACAATAAGTCAAACTTTGAACAACTCTTATCACTCTTGTATTCTGAACATGTTGCCGTCGCGTTTTAGTTCGCTTATCTTCAAACATTAATATTTCTCACTGTTTCCATGGAGAGCTTTCCATTTATTTAATAGTTTTAACAAGACAAGTGAGAGCGTGAATGGGGCTGAATGTTAAAAGGGGTGATATTTTTAAGTTAACTTTTCCTTACTTTTTGTATAATAACCTTATGGGGCGTTTTGTATCGTCATAAATGTGAAGACAGGGAAAAGATCTTCAAACCTCCCAAAGCACATTGTCACTTAGCATAGCTGTGATAGTATCAGGTTTGCTCCATTCTGCTTCTGTCAAACAAACACCTGATTAGGAGAAACAGTTTGGCGAGAAGTAAACACCATTTTGGCAGCTCAAACAGGCAAAGTGTAGAAAGACTATCTTTGGGAGATGGATTTAATTAAATTCTGTTGCTAGTCCCAGATGGTGTGGTACAATCAATGTAATGTCTTTAGGCAAGTAAACAGTGGAGGGGAAATGATGTGTTTTCATATATAATTTGCAAATATTGTCTCATTTACAAATAAAAAAGAAAACACGACTTGATTAATGCAGTAACCATAACTCCTAAAACTAATCCCTTAAGTATGCGGTTACTTAATTAAAGGGTGAATCATTATTAATAAACTACTTGTTCATTATGACTTTTTCTTTGCTCATATTTTACTGAGTCTAAATGAGGTGTAGTTATTATAGCTTGTACCATCATGGTTTGAAATGATTATTATAATTTTTTAAATGTTTTTTAATGTTGTGCCATCTTAAAGGACTCTTGAGAGCTTTAAGCAATGTTATAATGTTTGACTAATCATTTATTATTAGTCTGTCTACATCTCCAAAGCTCAAAATACTCTGTTCCACCTTGTGATGTTATGAAGCTGTAGTTTTAATGTTAACAGCTACATTTTACCTTTAGTTCAGCAGAGATTGGCGATTCCAGGGTTGAAATCTTCCAGATGATTCTAATGAAGGTGTATGGAGTTTAAACACACATTGAAGCATGTCCTGTATTACCCCGTGACATCACAAGGTAGGACCAAGTGTTTTCTGTTTCAGAGAACTCAGCCTAAATATGTAGGGTTTGTGAGTTAAACATGTGTGAATTAAATAAAACACAACTCCAGGTCTGTTTGTGATGAGGAAACATTTTAACATAGATGCGACAATAGCCTAATAGGTGCCCTTTACAGTATATACACCTGGAAATTTAATTTGCAGATGTGTAATGTCTCAAACTGTGTGCTCCCTATTCTGCAAAACTGTATTCACACCAGAAAAGTGCTAAAGTCCGCTTGCTTGATCTGCATCACAGTTCGCTTTTTCTTTATTCACAACTGAAATCAAGGCTGGACTTTCAGAACAACTGCACTCTAGTCTGCATGTGTTCTGATCATTTATTTCATTTATTTTTTTGTCTTAAACATGATACAAACTAGATTGATTAAGCTTGATTAAGCCATATAATATTACTACTGCTTATTAGTTAGTAGTGCTTGATATAAAGTATTGGCATTCTCCGTGAAAGGTAGACACAACATTGTAAGCGGATTATAGGTGAGTCTTTTGACATTTTACCTTTTGCTTTTCTGGCTGGTTGCACGTATAGAAAATCCGCTCTCCGACCGCACGCGGCCTTTGAATGTGACCACAGCTCTAACCTGGTTAAGCCACACTAAGCCCAAGGTTAGGCTTGAATGGCACACACTCACTTAGCATTGTAATAGCAGACGTAGACTGTCTCAGAGCCTCATGTCAGATGCCAGAAAGTAATGTCAGCTTAACGCACACGCCCGTCTGCATGTGTCACAGCCGAGGTAATGGTACCGTGTTGGCATCACAGAGAAAGGGAGCGAGAGGAAAAGATGCTGGCAGAAATGACAATGGCTGCTTATTAATTGGTCTGTGGTAAAATCTTGGTTCCGGCTCCATCGATTCTGGCTCCAACTCACTTTCTATTGAAAAACTGTTGCCCTTCTCTCTGTAACTCCTGCTGTCACAGTCACCATTTTGGTCTTAAAATGTTAATATTTACTGTGTCCATAAATCAAGATAAACATGAGTAAGAGACAAATCAGGCACCTTCTTTCAACAGCACTGCACCTGCTCCCTGCTAAACCAGCGTCTGGGTGGGAAAGCGTGTTACGTTCAACATCCTCGCTCTGGATTGGCTCGTTGGTTGCTATGATACTCGCGGCCGGGATTCCAAATATGGAAAACGGCTCCAAATTCGCTCCTATAACTGCTGTTCTCGATGAGCTTCATTTGACTGGAGTTGAAGGCTATGGGTGATGCTCACACTCCCGTAGTCCACTTAGCTATGTTCTGGGACTAGACCATAGCACGCATCAAACAACAGTTCAGTTTTGGGATAAACCATTCCTTTCTCTGATTAGTTAATGCACCTATCAATCATGGCCATCAGAATGTATAGCTTTGGCCATGCAGGGTTATCACTGTAGTATGTTGTATGTGTGCGTAATATAAGTGAGTGTATTCATTTTTAGTCTTTTAAAACACCTATTGTCTTCAGATAATAAACCCAAGTAATCCTTGTGGAAAAAAAACTATAAAAAGAACTGGTCATTAGTCAAAAACCCACTATCAAAACCTCATTCCCGTTTGAGCTATCCCTTTCTGACAGAGATTTTAAAAACCTCACCAGTGGTAAGAGAGTGTACACCTCCGGGTGGCCTGTCACGGACATTATGCAACACTTTTGGTCTTTTTAAACCTGGAAATCCCTACACAGCTCTGGCTTGTATGCACTGCTGACGACCAGGAAGCACGGAGACCGACAGATGGCATGTTTACGTGAGTTAATGACTAAAAAATGAGCACAGAGCTGGAGTCTGCAGTTGAACAGACGGTTAGCCCTACGCAGCAGCTCTATGCACACTGGCTCTGTACTTACCACTGAAATATCAAGACCACAAGTACAGGAGCGATCCATCACTAGATAAACAAAGTACTTTCCCATTGAGGATTGCGCCTTGGTTTAATCGTGGCTTGTTAAATTAAACTTCAAAACAAGTCATTATTCATTGTGTCCATTCTCAGAGGAGCGTCTGGCTGTAGTTTTCGCAGACAAGCAACACAAAGTCACCTAATGAGTTGTTAATAAAAATAGGTTTGATACGAAAATGCCCCACCACACAGTTCACAAACTCTTTCATATTCTTCAAGTTTCTGTGATTGAAAGAACATGATTGCTGCTCTGTTCAAGAAAAGCCCAAGTCAATTCACACTGAGAAAGCAGCATCTCACCATTTCAACCAAAAAGGAAATTGCCACAGAAAGAGGTTCCCCTTGCATGGTTGTTTGAGGAGAGCTTTTATTTATAAGAACTTATTCCAAACACAAAAACACTGGATGGTAAAGTTCATTCTTATCTTTAATTCATCGATCAAAACATTATGAACAAATCAATACATTTTGTAGAGGTGACTGGCAACATCAAGCTATACAAAAATATATTGAATTGACTGAAATGCACAAGGTTAAGTTATTCCTCTTATTTGTCAAGTAACATAAAATGAACAGAATGATCTTTGCATGTCTAAAAATACAAATCTTTCAGTGCCTTTGCTCCTGGATAAATGAGCAATTGCACCAACCCTGGCTTATTTTCATTGTTTTTTTAAGGTACACTTTAATGTCCTCATAGGGAAACTACCTTCTGCATTTGACCCATCCTTCAATGCCTCTGTGGTATTTCCTCAGGAGCACAACCCCCTGTGACCCATCCCCATGACCTTGTTGCTAGGCTTGGTCAGGACTACCTTTGATCAAACCCAGAACTTGAAGCTTGCGGTGAAGCGTGAGTTCTAGACACTTAGCCACCGTGCCACCAATTTTCCAATTTTGCTGTTTTCAGGTTTAAATGACACAGCACAGCAGGAAAGGAGGACAAAAGCGGTCAGAAAAACAGACAGGCACTTGGCTGGCCTATGCACAGCCACTCTACAATTGAGCCATTAGGGCTAAATGGACACAATTAGCAAGTCGCACAGGCTACGATTGTTGAAGTGCCATAATTTCCTAAAAAAACAACAAAGTATGTCTGTCTTATTCTGCATAAAATCTGCCAACTCTGTAGTTTAGATCTGTAAAAACATGTCCTGAAATACAGTAGATGTGTTTTGTTTGAGTTCATTTAGGTCTATTCTTTCTGTCAATTCTTCTGGATGTGTTTAAAATGTGAACTTTGAACAGAATACTATTTTTAAAACATAAATCGCAAATCTAATCATAATCATGCTTGACAGAAAAATCACACTTAGATATTTTCCCATATTGTACAGCCCTATGAGCCACAGTGCAACCCCCCAAAAAACAACCAACCAAAAAAACAAAATACATACATAAAAAGAAAGGCAACAAAGAAACAGTAACCCCTCATCCCGTAAAGACTGTGTGTGGTAAGCCATAAATTACTCACCTGTACTTAAACCCACAGCTTGACGTCGCCATAGCTTCAGTGGGCCTGGGGTGCTGATTGGATATATGGTGCTAGTGACAGGTAACTGATGGTGTCTCGCAGCCTGCCGGCAGCTTCAGTGCGGTCTGACACCTCGGGCAGAGCCGCTGACTGATGCTTGTCTTCTCATTTCAATCAAACTCTGACCTTTGTCCACCTCTTTAATAGAAAAACTCCCTTTCCTATATACCCCAATTCAACCAGCTAATTTTACAGCACTTTTGTTCTTTTTCTGACAATCCTTTAAGACCAACTGTTTTCCCTGTTGAAATCGAAGGAAAGATCAGCTCACTGACATCTCGTAAAATGATATCCAGCTTGGAAGAGAAATGAGCGCCTCAGCCTGCAATTTCCGTGCCCACTCGAAAGCATGTGTTTGTGATCTGGCTCTGTGCCGCGCTCAAATCACAACCCTGAGCTACTGAATAATAGATGCATCATGAAGTGTAAGCCATGTTCACTGGATATATCTGCTGATGTGTAGTAACAGCCAATGTTAATGCCTCTACTCCATTCAAATGATAGATTATGAGAGTTTAACCGTGAAATAAACTAACACGTTTACCCAAGAGCTTACATGCGTTTTGGAATACCTGCTCGTAACACATACTGGGGAAAAACTGCGCTACTTCATGCTGATATTAAGTGCTGATAAAAAAGGTTGGGTGAGCGATTCCAGCTCCCACAGATGGCTGATGTAGTTGTGTCCTTGGGCAAGACACTTAACCCACTTTTCTTCCACTGTCTGTGTACACTACTGTATGAATGTCAGTGTGAATGGTGAGTAGTTGGTTGATGTAAAGTGCTTTGAGTGCTTTGAAGGTGGAAAAGCGCTATATACAAATATGACCATTTACCAATTATTGTACAGTTCATCTAAATGTCTTTCATAATTACTCTCTACCAAATAACAGACCTTATTCCGGAAATTGCTATGTGCTCTTCCATTATCGTGTTGTATTATTTTGCACAGGGTTGCCGAGCTTGACCGCAAATAAGTTACAAACAGACCAGATTATGCTAATGTGTGTAGGTGGACGATCGCAATGATTACTATAATTATGACTCATTATGTTTAAAGGCTCCATATTATGTTATTTACTGATGTTAAAAGTTGTTTCCTCATCAAAAACATACCCAAAGTTGTGTTTTGTTTCATCCATTCATCCAAGTTTAACACAAATCCTGCATATTTATGATGAGTTCTTCTCTCAAACTGAAAACACTCTGTTCCACCTTGTGATGTCATGAAGTAATACAGGAAGTGCTTCACTGTGTTTTTAAACTCCATACACCTTCATTTGAGTAATTTTAGCCCGGAAATCGCCAATCTCTACTAAACAAAAGGTAAAAGGTAGCTGTTAACTTGGAAACTACCACTTCATGACATTACAATCAGAGCATTTTGCGCTTTATAGATGTGACACGCTAAGTAAAGGGTTACTCAAACGTGTGAATGAAACAAAACACAACTCCAGGTACGTTTTTGAGGAGGTAACACAATTCTAACATGGCTCAAAGCTGACAAGAGTCAATTTTTTGTAATATAGGATCTTTAAGTCATGTTATAGACATCAGCTTGGTCATTACTGTCATATTATACTGTAGTAACTATTTATAATTTTACAAATGTAATTTTTCCAGCCAACAGCAAATAGTTACTGGTATCCAATCCACTGTAATCGTGGGTATTGCATAAAGCATGTTGCATCCAGTATAAATCCTAATAATTAGCATATTTAGTTATAAAAGTTAAAGTTATTTCATCTTTTTGAACATAACCTTAGCCTTTTTTTGTACCTCTTCAACAACTTTACAATAGGCTCCGTGCTCAGCAGCGCCTGGCAGCCTCACTGTTCGCATCACTACTGCCTGTCCAACTGTATCTCCATGAGGCTTTTGCAGAGTCACGCTAAAATGAATAAATATTTAAAAATCAGGCAATGGACCGGGAGCTGCAGGTGGATGTCACTGACAACATGTTAAAAACTACACAAATAAAATGAATACTTTAATGGGGGACTCGCGTGTGTTTAGAAAGAGAGATGTTTGTGTCTCAATGCCAATGTTAATGCTAATATTGAGCTATAATAAATATTAAAAGGTTGTTTATCTCATGTTTTCTGATTTTAATAAAAGCGACTGTTAGTTTTGAGACACATTGATCTTGTGTGATGCTGTGCACAGAGACTATTGGCAGCAGAGTGTCAAACTTAGAAATCTCACCTATCAAACAGCTGACTTGGAATGAAATATCTGTTTGCTAAATAGACCAGAGCCTTTGAAAGTGTCTCTGCCGCGGCTGTTTTCTTGGATCACCCTGCTGTTTCTGGAGTGATGTCTGCACATCTACTATTCTGTGGACTCTCAGAAATGTAAAGTTTATAACATCAAAAGTCAAGCTCTGGAGACAGGTTTTGGACAGGTTTTCATAAGCAGTGAGCGCGTCTCCTTCTCCTCATTGACTGTCTGCTCTTTGGCCCGAGGTCCAGAGCTACACACCATTAGATTGTCTGTAATTAGAGGCATGAAGAGTGGGTCATTTTTAACTCTGTGTCTTGTTATTATATCTAGTGCTCAGAGCATTAGCCGCTTAGCTATTAGACAAGTTAATCAGGATTAGATTAGCGAACGGTTTGAATCTATTATCAATGCAACATGGGAGCGTATAAAACAATATTGCTTTCCCGGAAATGTTCCACAGTACAGCATTAAAGGTGATATATTACATAAAATGGACTCTTGTGTGGTTTAGGTCATGTTATGGTGTTGTTATCGCATCATAAACATACCTGGAGTTGTGTTTTTCTTTCACACATGTCTGAGTAATCCTTTCTTATTAGTCTGTCTACATCTCCATAACTCGAAATGCTGTGTTCCACCTTGTGATGTCATGAAGCGGTCGTTTTCAAGTTGATAAATACCTTTTGTTCAGTAGAGATGGGCAGTTCCAGGGCTGAAATTTTCCAAAAGATTCTAATGCAGGTGTGTGGAGTTTAAAACATAGTAGAGCACTTCCTGTATTATCACATGACATCACAAAGTGGAAGAGTGTTTTCAGTTTGAGAGAAGAACTCAGCCTAAATATGCAGGGTTTTTGTGTTAAACATGTGTGAATGAAACAAAACACAACTCCAGGTCTGTATGTCATGAGGAAACATTATAATATAGATCAGAAAATTGTGTAATATGGGCCCTTTAAATCACATGGGGACAAGCAGATGATGCCAAATTACAGGTCAAATCTGTGGAGAGGCATGCCTGCTCACAGTCAAAATGCATGTTCTTCAAGGTATTTTAGAGAAATAAAAATAAAAACAGCTGTGATATCTAAATGGTAGGTTTGATGTAATACTGTGATACATCCCGGACTAAGCAATAACAAAAAGGCTGTAGTTAATTTCTATGTTTCAGTTGTTTCTGTCTGTTAGTTTTCAGATTATGTGACTAAAGACAACTTGCATATTGGAACTTTTGGTCTTGTTTCCCTACCACATAACATGATTTAAGTCACTATTCTATTGTTACTTATAGGCTACATAACCTTCCCCAATTAAAAGAGCAACCATGTGGATTACAGTCTGCCACCTCTGTCCCTTTCCCTCTGGTCATTTGAAATAAAATGGTCCTAAACTGCTATAAAACTGTTCCCATTTTTCCTGTTTCCCGTTTGTTTTTCCTGAATAGGTCACACATTATTGGTCAAGCAGAATTTGTGAGGTGATTTGGCGTGTGGCTGTAAACAAAGTGATAATCCAGTGTGGCCCCTTTTAGTGGCTTTAAATGTGAAAAATGCTCTGAGATAAAAGCGAACACATGTACTGGTGTGAATTGTGGTACATATTGACATTTAAAGGAGACACATTAGTCTTTTTATTCTAGTTCTTAGTAATAAGTCGATCATTATTTGAACTTTTGCCCATTGTAAATCACAAAACTGGACTAAAACAGATTTGTGATTGGACCATATCATTCATGTTAAACAATGAAGCACAGCCTTTTCATAGTAAATGGTAAAAATGTACTTTGTATGTATGAATTTCTTTTAAAGCAAACCTGTTATACAAAATTGACTTTTTAGAGAATTTAACCATGTTATACTTGTTTCCCCTCAACATTTACTCACCCAAAGTTGTATTCGAAGTGATTTGTGCACATTTGAGCAATCATTGTTTGTTTACTTTCAAGAGGCCGTATTGCTGATTGATCCCCATTTCACCGCCACCGGCACAAGCCTACTGCTCTATGTTCACTTCATTCTCCAGTTTAATTTTCCTAATCAGTGATACGTGCAGGATTCAGCAGCGTTGCATGGTCATTTTGGTACAAATAAAAACAAATGCCTTGCACATCACACTGCTCGCTAGCGTGATCTGCAGCTATCCGACGGAGTTGTCAGCTCTCTGTTGTGAGGGCGTTTGCAATGACGTCAGCTCCCACTGGGCACCACAGTTTTCTAATGTGTACTTGTTTCTTTTATGAAGTCATTTTGGATGAATATTGCGATTTAAAATGTGCAAATAATAACATAATGATCCACGGGTGTCATAGATTATAAGTATATAGCAGACATAAGTGCAGTAGGTCTTTTTTAATAAACACAAGGTAGTATAGGGAAGTAAGTGGAGATAGGGGGTAGGTGAAAACAGACATTTGCTTAGCACTCAAGCCTCAAATGCAGGAAATTACTCAATGCAGAATTACTCAAAAGTGTATGTATCATTCAAAATACACCTCTGAGTAAACTAGTGAGGGAATACCATTATCACAAGGCTGAAAGCTCAAGTTGATTTTGCATAATCAGTCCTTTTCATCATCAGTGCTATGAGTGGACTGTCTTTCCAGTATGGTCCAAGGGTAAATCATGACTCTCTAAGAAATCCCTCTCGCTTTGACCCACGGTTCACCAGCTGAGTCTTTTCTCTCCACATTAGCTGGATGACTAGTTGTCCTTGACAGCTAAAGTGCTGTTATCTGTAATGCTATCACCAGACATTTGACAGTAGCCAGCCTGACTTCTGCTGCCGGGGAGGATGTGAATGTTTAAGCTTGGTTTCTGTTTGGAAGTTTGAAGATAATTTCTGGTGATCCCGGTGCAACTCTTCTTTGAGAGAATAGTTTTGAAGAATATAGTGTCTTTGCTGCAGACGTTTTCTCAAAATAACTGATGTCAATATAAAGTCTACTGGAAAAGAAGATCTCTCCATCTCTGCGGTTGTTGTCAGGGAAAATGAGTGAAAAGATTTTGGTGAATAAGCAGAAAATTGTGAAGATTATACACTTCAGTTAGTTTTATTCATCTTGTTTAAAAATAAAAATAAAATACCGAATTCTTTAATCATAAAAAGTAATTGAAGAATACTCAATATGGATGACCAAAAAGACTCACCATATTACAGTTAGTACAGAATGTTATCACTGTAAAACAGAAACACAATTTTAAAGGTGTACTGTGAAACATTTCTGGTGGAAATGATTAAAATGTTCCACAGTATGGCATTAAACTTATCCATGGAAACTAGCTATCCATTAACAGCAAGTATGCAGATTTTTTAAGGTATTTTTGAGAAATATATAGAACAATCCAAACAAAGCAGTAACATTATCCATAGAGACAAGCTGGCACCTACTACTACTCCTACCCCTACTCCTACTACTACTGCTACTACTACTGCTACTATTACTACTAGTACTACCCAAAATGGCAGAGTAAAGTTATACCTACTACTCTCCCCTCCACATATATGACTAATTGTCACTAGCTACAATCAATCACTTCACATGGCACATAAGTGGTGCCCTTTACCTTGTTCATAATGAAATGGTTAGAGAGCGGACACTAAGCATATTACATGTATGACGAAGTGTGCACAAAGTGGTCTGGGTCATATTCATCTAAAAGCATGCAAGTCTATTAGATCCATAAGCAGGACCTTTAATGAAGTCATCCCTCCTCCTTTGTCAGAGCAGAGCAGGCATTAGGACGCTGTAGCAGAATGACAGTCAGTTATAATGGACTGTCATCAGGTGAAGACATCCAGGAAGGAGCGCTTTGTGTCAGGATTTAATAATAATGAAGTAAATGTACTGTGAAAGGTTGACATTCGTCTAGGTTACAGATGTATTACCCTGTTATGTAATATAGGCTACTGTAGTGTAGTGTCTGTCTGCTATGTTAAGTTTCTTTTTTTTTTTTCAGCTTTCCACTCCATAATAATTACATATTTTAGCTTTATAATTTGAAACATATGGCATTATTCAGTGTGTGGGATTTTTACATATTCACACTTTTTTATGCATGCTTTATTATTAGTATTGACTGTAACAGACCAAATCTTATCTTATTCTCATTATTGGCAACATTTTGAGGACTTTTTCCCCAACCAAGAGATATATTTAGTTTTAAATTGTTAATCACTAAGGCAACAGTGCTGATTTGAGCTCTGAAACCCATGGATACGCAATATGTAGATGGCAGATATCAAACCTGTTGCCCCCTCCTCTCACCTGGCATTTATTTAGACCTCTGCTGTCTGTTTTTTTCTTCTGACAGGACAAAGCTGGCACACTGTCAGACTGCAGTAACGTAGACAGCATCTAGTGGTGACATGTGAGAATACAACAGGGATAGCTCGACCAGTCTAATTACAGACAGTAGCTTTAAGTTGGCACAAAAAAAAACCCACACACACGTAATTGCTTTAACCTCTTGATAGTGGTTAATTAACAGCAGAATGTGCCGTCTCATTTTGTCGCCAAACGCGTCTAATTTTAGATTCACCCCCACAAGATTAAGAGCAGCTATTTATAAATTTACAATCATATAACTTGAGCCCTTGTAAAGTCAAACTTTATGTCCCTGCTTTAGTCTAGATGTAATCAAATTTGGACACGATGACAATGTGCAAAGTCACAGCGAGAGAGGACAAAATGTCACACTTCATCACAGGAGGAAGAGGACGCGTTGGACGTCTGGCCCGGTGTTGAAAGTCAGGTGATGTTATCATCTTTGGGCTGGTGCTGACTCTCTCTGGATTGCCTATGCTCAGCCACACTTTGGGCATGTTATCTCAGGCCACACACACTGGCTCAGAGCTTCCAGACCATCCATAACTCTGCTGCCGATTCATCTCTTTATCGAGTCGGGCCAGCGCCATGTGGGTCCTGAATGTATTTCTCGTCTCGCCTAGATGATATCAGACAATAGAGACTCCTTACATTTGTTTATATGTACCCACAAGACACCCGCATTGTTTCTGAAATGGACTGTCAAAGGGACTGTCAAATCCTGTGGTTGGATTTGGGTAAGAAGTTTGCATCACTAAATGTGGCAGACACAATCTGAATAAGATACTTTCTCCCCAGGATACTGTCCTGTCCTTTTTATACCTCAGATATTTTAAGAACAGGAAAACAATCATGTATTCTGCTAGACCTGGGAGGACCTCACTCAAATACAAAGCAGTAATTAAATATGTTGATAGGCAGACAGGGAGGAAGCAGAACATTGTGTGTCAAACGGGATTACCTCTTTAGACTGTCTCCACTTGTTTTTCCTGAACAGGCTGAAGGATTACCATAGCCATATGTCTTTGTTCTGGCAGAAAAACTGCAAGACATGCAGTGCGTGTCCAGCAGCCCAAGAGGCTGGAGTGAATAAGACATCAGTGTGAAGACATGCACAAAGCAAACGGAGCGGTTTGGATGGCCTCAGAGGAGCGGCTGTCTGTGGCCTCTCATGGGGTTATCTATGCAGGGAAAAGACTTCTATTACAGTACCGGTCGACTGAAACATTTATTTTTACAATATGGACAGCAATTTATGTGGCATTTTTATTTTGCCTCAGACTTACAGGGTAGCCCCAGAAAAACTAGAAATACAAAAGAAAAGTCTATCAGCTACCATAAGGTATGCCCTCAGACCCTGACACATGCAGACAAGTGAGATAGACTAGAATATCAGTTACAAATACTTCTAATCAAAGGATTTAACCCACTGTACACAAGCAAATTTCACTTTCTACAAACTTTATTTTTTTAAACTTCAGGGCTCTATTCGAAGCCAACACTCAAATATGTGTTGGTCAATCATTTGATTTTTTTTTTTCCATCTAATTAGATTGAATTGGGATTATAACAATTAATTATGTAACAGAAAGGAGAATGCATGGAGTAATTTTTGGAAGTGATTGTATAGTTTTATCTATCTGTAGCTACAGCCCCATGAAACTTACCAACATTTTCTTAGATCTAAACACAAACTATAAAAGGCCACTCTAATTTAAATGCAAATGGTACACTGAAACCATCTTCTCTTTTGAATAATTAAACATAGAAATCAGCACAAAAATATTTCTCATCTATCTTATAGATCAAATAGTTTTTTTAAATACCCAGACTCTGTCCCAAAAAAGTTACAGGAACATTTTGTGCATGTTAAGCGGTTGCTTCCAGTGGGGAGGAAGCACATTAGAATCCTGACTGAAGCGAAAAGGTGACATCTCGCGAGGTATATTGTTATGCACTCTGCTCTGAGGCTACGATTCTCCATAATCCGTGGTAGAGGCAGCTCCATGGCGGCTCTGTCATGACTGTGTTGGTTCCAGCCAGCAGCTTGATCAAGCGAAACAGGCCAGGGGCGACGCTTACAACTTCCTTCCTCTCTTGCTGTCACATCCAAAATATGGGTCACCCAGAGTGCACCGACTGTCTCTGTGTGTGAGTGATTCTCTCTCAATACACCCGTCTACCTCTGCTGTGCCGAGGTGTGCTTTCATGGGGAGGATTGATGGAAAAACCCAAGTGATTTTGTTTTTAGTTTAAGGAACATGGAGTATTGACTTGACAAAAATTATTGAATATTTATAAATGTCAGAACATTATTTTCACGATGAAAAGGAGACAAATGGCAATTAACAAAACACATGATGTGGTAGCATTTAGGAAGTAGTAGCTTGAAGATTCTCTGTCATTCAATTTCATTCAAACACTTTGTATAACACTCCTTATAAAAAATTGGGTTAAGTGGTTATAGCATTCGTCCTCCAATTTTAATATTAGAGGTTCAAACCCAGCTCGGGTCAGTGCGTACAGTGCAAGATACAATATACATCCACCTTGCCTTTGTGTGAATGTGGCGTGTGCATGAGTGATGTAGGAGGGGGCCGCTAAGACAAGTTGGCAGCCTTGTTTCCATCAGTCTTCCTCAGGACAGATGTGGCTATGTATGTAACTTACCATCACCAGGTGTGAATTCATAATGACCACAGTTTAGCCCTTTCAGAGGATTTGTCAAGCTTACAAAGTGCAATACAATGTGGAGTACTGAAGACATAAACTTCAATATATTCCCTTTTCATTGATATACACTCTATGTCCTGTTCGTCTCTTTAAGATTTGAGCCTGGACTATGGCACAGGTGTAGACCAGACCATGCTAGTCTATAATTTCCTATAAGCATGGGACGATATTTAAATTTTGTGTTGTGATTTTCATTGTGAAAAAATAATCACAATAATCAATAATTATATCACGAAAACGATTAAAGTTATTGACAGTTTAAACATGTTCTGGATATGAATAATTATAGTTTTAATGTTATGAATAAGTTCTGTGTTTAAACAACTTTTATATAAATGTAGTTTGTTATCGGTGAAAAAGCGGAGAACATAAGATAAGATAAACAGGGCCCCCAACAGAAATATGGGGGTTCAAAGTCAAGAAGCCTCGCAACTCTGGGTACCTAAAACCCCGGGCCCTGGGACAAGAGACCTCTTTGCCCACTTTGTCAACTCCCCTGTGGTTAAGTAGCTTTTTCCTCCACATTCTAGTGACATAATGGCGATTATCTTTGTCGGCGATTATCACAATTATATAAAATGTCCTGTGAACAATTATTGGGCACCCTTTTTATCACGATAAACGATATTATTACTTATTGTCCCATCCCTAGTCCCCTATGTGTTTTGATTATTTTAGTTTGGTATAAATGTTGCCTTTGATCATGGAGCGAATTATCATCATCCGTGTTCAGCTTGCAACCAGATATAAATAAAAAGATGTGGGGAAGAATGCATCAATATGAAATGTAGAAATGAGAGTTAGATACTGATTTTCACCTTTTGTAACAAACAAAATTATATAAAAAGGGATTCTAAGACATATTCACTTTAGTGCTTAGCTTGTTGGTTCTGCATAAATCTGCAATTTGTCCTCTGTTTTTATCGGCCTTTTTTCCTCATAAGTCACCATGGTTGTTTAGAAACGAACGGACCATGCGTTACTATAATTGGTTATACCTGTCAATCACACCCAGCATCTTGTTTGCTTCATTTCATGTCATTCATTTATGTTTATTTATACAGGGAGAACACAATGAGAACACTCGGACTCTCCTTTTCATAGGTGCAGGTGTGATTATAAATGTTTATCACCAGATTATTAAAGTGTATTTGTGGCACCAATGTTTCTAGTTTTGCATGTCCTTGAAATTCAAATAATCCAAAGCTTTTTTTTTTTTTAACCAATTTTAGTCCTAATGTGACCAGTTTTTAGACACAGACAATCATAAGACCTTGTATTAAAAGTTCCTGCAACAATTCAGACAGTCTACCAAGTGCTGTTGTTCCCTTCGGACAGATAGCGATGGTTTGAATTTGATTTTATTGATTTGATTTTTTATATCAGAACTACAAGACCACACTGAAGATCCTGTTATTTTCATTGTATAAAAAGTGTGTGATCTTATCCTCAGAGTCAAAATTGAGTTTTGAGACCATAGACCTGTTTGATTTTGTTAGAAGAATTCTCACTAGTTGCTGGATGGGGTGAATCTCCTTTCCTCTAAGTCACTTCTTGATGATTTCCAGTATATTTTAGTATTTTCAGTATTGAAGGACGCCAGTAACAATGTAATTTCCTGGGTTATGAATTGACATGATGAGATATGATGACAATTCTAACAGTAAAGACGTCACATAGGGCTACCATCGTCTGTTTGCGCTCTCAATACCATTTCAATTTACCTAGTAGTATTGTCAACTGCTTTCTACAGCAAAGATAAAAATAGCCTGGGCACAACCACTCAGAACTCCAAACAAGAGTGAATGAATGAGTGTAGACCATCAAACCAAAAAGAACTGTTATTTTTCCAGTAGCTGCAAAACAAGACCAAAGCGAGAGTAGAGGAAGGCTGTTGACTGTACACAAGGATAAGCTGGAGTCCATCACAGGCCCCAGAGCAGTCACATCAAAGTAATCTTCTGCAGTCTTTTCAGAAGCAGAACTGCCTCACTCACACACAGAGGAAGAGAGAGGGAGATAGGAGCCAATCCGCCGATATCAGATCTAAGATGTGAGAAAGGGACAGAATACAGAGAGGCCTGCACCAGATATGAAGCAGAGCAAGAGTTTTTTGTTTTTCAGGCAACTTTCATCTCCTGACATGAGGAGATTTCTGAGATTCATTTGAAAGTTTATTTTGGCACGGACGTCCAAGAATTTATGCTTTTTTTGTTGTTGTTCTCTTTACTATAACTGCATGTGATCGCACAACGGTTTAACTTTAAATGTATACGTGATGATTCTGATCTATGCTATAATGTTGTTTCCTCATCACAAACATAATAGGAGTTGTGTTTTGTTTCATTCACACATGTTTAACGTCAATCTTGCATATTTAGACGTTAGAGTTTTTCTCTCAAACAGAAAACACTCTGTTCCTCCTTGTGACGTCATGTGGTAATAAAAGAAGCTCTTCACTATGTTTTAAAATACCATACACCTTCACTAGAATCTTTTGGAGGATTTCAGCCCTGGAATTGCCAATATCTACTGAATTAAAGATAAAAGGCAGCTATTAACTTGAAAACTACCACTACATGACATAAAGTGAAAATATAGACAGGCTGATAATAAAGGATTACTCAAACATGTGTGGGTGAAACAAAACCCAACTCCTGGTATGTTTTTGAGGAGGTAACAACTTTATAACATTTTTGTGCAATATGGGACCTTTAAGAATGGACTTAAACCCAGAATGGTCTAAACTCCCGACTGAGAATCTGCGTTGGGACGTTGTCATTGGTTTTGGACATATTGTTAGCTTGATAGTAGCTTGATTATTTATCGGATTTAACTGTTTACTTTATTATCATCATCATCATCATCATCATCATCATCATCATCATCATCATCATCATTATCATTATTATTATTATTAAACTGTTAACTTCTATTGTCAGATAGGAACTCGGAACATATTTTAATTGAATATTTGTATGAATTTTTTGATTGAATTTAAAATATGACATTTTGAGCATATTTGTTGTAAATTTCTAAGTCGAACAAAAATGAAAAGTCGTTCTACTTGTGATACTTGATGTACTTGTGGCTATTAGTATGGGTGGCGTCTATGTTTGAATGGAGACACCAAAGGCACACCCCACAGCTGTGAACAATACATTTTTCATATTCATATTGCAAACACAGAGACAAATTGCTGGTAAGAGCTTGCAGTAAATCAGTTGTAGTTGTTTAATGTAGTAGAAAGAGCATCACCACCATAAATCTGTCACCCATTGTCTCCCACTCTGCCACCAGCCTGAAAACATTGCTTCCTCTGGGTGCTCTGCAATGTCAAGCCTCAGTCTGACTAGATTAAAGGTCCTATATTATGCAAAAATGGCCTCTTGTGAGCTTTAATCCATGTTGTAGTGTTGTTACCTCGTCCAAAAACATACCTGGAGTTGTGTTTTGTTGTGTGCATTCACTCTGTCTACACCTAACCCTGACCCTAACCCAGCCTTAACATGAGCGAATTAAACAAAACACAACTCCTGCTATGTTTTTGGCAAGGAAACAACAAAAAACAGAAAATAGTGTAATATGGGCCATTTACAGATTGCCTCAGTTTTGAGCCTGGGTTGGTACAGATTACTCCATATCATTAACCTCTCGGGTATACATCGAGGCTGCTAAATATTCTTTAACAAGCAGCGAGATTGTGTGATTAGTATAGGCTCGCAGTCACCCTAATTATGCCCCACGACAAAGCAAAAGATCAAAGTTAACAGAGAGGAGAATAGCGACTAGTGCAGTTTCAAAGGGGAGGGGTTAATTAGGAGTAAGGCAGTAAACATTATTACAGTATCTAATGGGAAAGGAAATAAAATGAGTCTGGCCTTTGCATTTACTTTGTTCCATTCGCCTGTGCCTCTAGTTTTGTAAATTGTTTTTGGTCCAGTCTGTACCCCTGCAGTCAGTACATATCCATGAGTTTCAGAATGACGGAAAATTAGAACTGTTGCCAAAGTGATGAGCAATTTAAAGAGCCTATATTATGCAAATTGACTCTTGTGAGCTATAAGCCGTGTTAGAATGTTGTTACCTCATCAAAAACATACCCAGAGTTGTGTTTTGTTTCGTCCACACATGTTTGAGAAACCCTTATTTTTAGTCTGTTTTAGTTGCTGCAAGGCCTTGCGCAGGGCTGTCCAAACTACAGCCCAGGGCTCAAATGCGGCCCTCAGACCAATTTTTGTTGGCCCTCATGCCTCTTCCTAAACTGGCCCAATTGATCAGGAAGTATTTTTACTACAAATTGAAGAGATTCTACCTCTATAACCTGGATAACATCACATTGCATTGTGACACAGATCTAAAAATAATCTTCCAAAGCTTATTAACGGTACAATGTCTCTGTCAAACCTGTATTGACACTGGACTGTGGCCCTCCGCTTCAAATATGTTTCAGTATGCAGCCCCTGGGGGAAAAAGGTTTGGACACTCCTGGTCCAGCGCAATGGCACAATAACTAACTAACAATAACTAACTGGGCATAGAACAAAAATTAGAGCGTGAAGAGGTGTCTAAAGAGATAAACAATATTAATTTTACCAAAAGTTACTGTAAATGTGTACAAATTAAATATGTGGTTAATACAAAAATAAGCTATAGAAAGTAGTCCATAACAGTCTGCTCTGTCATGAAGCTGTCTAAAAACACAGTGGAGCACTTCCTGTACCACATGACATCACAAGGTGGAACCATAGGCTGTATATATAAATGGACATAGCTAACTTGCAGTCCCCCGCATTCCAAATAGGAAGTGATCGTGGGCACGCTTCCAGCTCCAATTCACTTTACATTGACAAACTGTCACCCTGTCTCTGTAACTGCTGCAGTGAGCCTCATCATTTTGCTCTTAAAATGTTCATATTGACCTAATCTACATGATCCTGGTATTTTTATTTTACTATTGTGTCTGTAAATCAAGATATGAACATTAATAACAGACAAATCAGGTATCTTCTTTCCCCAAGGTTGCTCCCGCTAACGTTAGCAACAAGTTTGATTGTCAGTGTTACAAAGCACCGTTGTAGGTGGGAAGGGGCGTTTCCTTCCACAGTTTTGCTTCAGATTGGCTCTTTGGTTACTATGATACTCACGGTCAGAACTCAGCTCCAAATTCACCCCATGACTGCTATATTTTTAATGATGAAACAACATTATAACATAGATAAGAAAATAGTATGGGCCCATTAAAGCAAAATATTGTGTTTTGTTAATGGGAAAACATTTTCAGAATTTTGCATAGGGGCTGTAACATGAAGGTGAAACCCGTGAATAGCATGTCTGTCTGTTTGAATGAAAAAAAAAAGTGATTTGGGTCTCTAAATTAATCAGTAATAATTTGCTAGCTAAATGTCAAAATACTGGTGTTATGTTTGGAAGCGAGGGAGCAGTCAGGGTGGTGAGTATTTCAGCGTAATTTCTGCTTGATGTAATGCCTTGAGCCAAAGGAGCTAGTAGATTTCAAATTGATTTTTATAAATACGGTCCCTGCAAAGAGATGTAGCTAATTTTGGATGTACGTAAGTGTTTGGATTACTGTGGGAACTAACTGTATCATTGACTAGACTACTTGATGTACAGTTCTCTGTTCAAAGTTCTATAATATTTACAAATCATTTCAAAACCACCTTTTAAAAATCAACATTGAATATGGATTCATGCCCTTCAGATTTCTTCCTTAGTGGCTCCATCTGTGAAGCAATATCTACTGATCTGACTTGCAAATATGACCCTTTATACTTTTATGAATTTATAACTTCATTATTCATTATTATGCTCTTTGCTCAACTAAACGTTCAGATGAAGAACTCCTTTTAATTTGCTGAGCTCATTTTCACTTTATATTTATATATTCTGTTTTTAAATATTTAAGTTTTGGGGCAATGTTGTATTTTAATTGTTATAGAATTTTAAATAAACTTATAGCCTGCTTTTGTAGCCTGCTTTCTTACTGTTTTAAAAAGATACTACAATTACAACTGCACCTGGGTTGCCAGAGCCTTAAACTGCAGACAGAGGTTCCATAAAAGTGTTTCTCAGTATATGGACATGCCATGCATCATGTGAAAGCTCAGAACTTCCAGACTTCAGTCACTGAGCTGCAGAGGCTGCACTAGCACTGATTCATGTTTGACTGCAGGTGCTGGGGTTTAGGTAGTGACCATTCAGATCAGAGAGGGTTATTTTAAGGTTAAATCAAAACTAAACCAAAACAAAATGATAGCATGAATAAGCATAAGCATTGCAATTATTATCAGTAAAAGCTATTTGAATATGTTTCTTGTATCTGGGGATACAGACAGGTCAAGTTTGTGAAATTAAAAATCTAAATCTTACAGTTCCTTTAACTTGACTTTAAAGATTGTTTTCGTGTATGTGTGTATAAGCCCCGTGTGTTTCCCATACCTGAGCTGTCAGTGCCCAGGAGTGGCAGTGGCCACGTCACTGAAGACAAATGTGAAAGAGTAAATTACAGTGTGCTCCAAATCCCATTCCCCGATGAGCCTATTGATCAAAAGAGGGACAGGCTAGCCATGGGCCATCATATACAGTCTAAAAGGACAAGAGCTACACACACCATTAAAGACAAAAAATGACATGCCAATGGATTACCATAAAGCATGGATCTATTTTGATAAAAGGCCTGTCAGAGGCATGAGTCAATCCCTACGCTTGGAAGGGCTCATATCAAGGTGTGCTGGCCGTCTCAAAACCCAATATGAGCTCCCACAACAGGAGAGCAATATATGAGACTGGATTTCAAGGACAATTTAAGAAGTGGGAAATCAGAGTGCTGTGTTTGAAAAGGCACTGAGAGTACTTTTGGTTCAGTCTCCCATTATGATAATGATTCTGAATAGTTTGCAGGTCCACAGGCTGACATCCCAAAGTATTTCCTCTCAAGAACACAGGGACGTGCTATACAGATTAACTGTGTTCTAGTTAGTTTCCCTTGTTTGTCTTCTGAGAGATTTACGTTGGAACAATAGACTGTATAAAGAGGTGGATTAAGGCAGTGTGACGTCACCCATAGTGTTCGACTACAGTCAAATGAAGCTCGTTGAGGCTCGCAGTTATAGAAGCAAATTTGGAGCCGAGTTACATATTTGTTCCATATCCACAAATAATAGTGCACCAACATACAACCCATCCTCTCTTCCCAATGGGAGTATTGTTCTGAGTGTAGAATATGTGTACAGTCATAGTTTGTAATGTTGTCTGTATCTCAAATGCATGTACATATTTAAGCAAAAGCAATCCCATTTGGTGAGGTGTTCATAATTCAAGTGTTCTCTAAAAAAAGCTATATTTTTTATGAGTAATTGGATTTAAACTCTTCAAACGAAAAGAGTTTATAATGCCATCTATGCATAATTCTTGGGAGTTATTAGGAAGCACAACTACAATAAATGAACATAAATAACTTGGTTTGTTCTTATTTGACCTAACCCACCCCCTCGTCAGTGTCCCTATATGTTCCTTTACATCAGAACAGGTGCTGCATACAGAATGAGGTCTTATTTATTTTTTGTACTATTTACTACTATGATTCCAAGAGGAAAAAAAGGCACGTTCTGGGTTGTGCTTTCTATTGTTTTTGACCACTTACCGAGAAAATTGACAAAAATGAATTTGAATTGAAACAAAACAGTCATAATTGAATTCATGTTATTCTAGTCTTGGCACAGTTCTGGTTAAGATAAACAGATGTTTAATTTATGCCAAAAAAGTAATCAAATTGTGGATATTACTGAGGAATTGTTAATTATGCCGCACATTGGTCTGTGTGTCTCCATAACAATCTCATGTTGTTTTCCTGAACTACCAGCCAAGCGTACAAGAGGTTGGAAGGTGGGTTTAATTAAACATTATGCCTGACAGACTGCAACCAATACTTCATTTTGTAGTCCCTTTGTAAACTATATATATATATATATATATATATATATATATATATATATATATATATATATATATATATATATATATATATATATATATATATATATATATATATTATAATGGATTACTATCCATCCATTTTCTTCTGCTTATCTGGGGCCAGGTCACAGGGGCAACAGTTTAAGCAGAGACTCCTAGAATTCCCTCACCCCAGACACACCAGCTCCTCTGGTGGGACCCCAAGGCGTTCCCAGGCCAGCCGAGAGACATAGTCCCTCTAGCGTGTCCTGAGTCTTGCCTGGGTTCTCCTCCCGGTGGAACCTGCCCATAACACCTCCCTAGGAAGGCGTCCAGGAGGTATCCTGAGCAGATGCCCGAGCCACCTCAGCTGGCTCCTCTCGAAATGTAGGAGCAGCGGCTCTACTCCGAGCCCCTCACTCTATCCCTAAGGATGCGCAGGGTGGCTGCGACGACCATTCAAGTTCAAGCACATTGTATTTGATTTCATTAGCTTTTTACAAGAATTAAAAGGTTAGCCTTTTAGAATTTATAATAAACACATATAAAAACAATGCACATGCCTATTGTTGTGCAAGAGGAGATGTTTCAGAATAAAGCATACCACAATATTCTAACAATTGTCAAAAATACACAAAACATTTTTTTGGTTCTAAAGCAGTTTACTATGGTTCTCAACAGTGACTGCCTGCCCTGGTTCTAGAAGTAAAGTTTTCATTAATTTTTCCCATAGAATTTTCAAAAAATTTTAATATTGAGAGTTGTTCAAAGGCAACTGAGAAGCTAACCAGCTATGTAGTGATTAATATACATAACACAGTTGTTTTAAAAATGATGAGTCTTCTGGTCATTAGTTACTGTGTAGTTGATTAATTCTAAACAAGCTTTCAAAATTTTAATATAATTTTTTTTCAGAAAGTCTATGGGAAAAATGAATGGGAATTTTACTTTTGGAACCAGGGGATGAGCGATCACTGCTGAGCTCCATCTGCTGCTATGACAAATAAAATGCAAAGCTACAACTTGTCCAAGAAGTTGTTGGATCAGGGTTGCCAGGTAATCTGTTTTCCTACGAAATTGGACAGGTTTTTAAGAGCTGCTGTGGGTAAAAAATATTGCCCGCGGATCTGGCCAGAGCTATTTTCCATGCAAAAAGTACTGACTTAAGAATAATCCTAATGATAATCCTGAATCTTGGTGACAAATCTTCATATCCAAAGCCATGTGGAACTTGTATTTGAGCGAGAGACAGGGGAAGAGGCGGTTCTGTGACACCGGAGGAGCACTACTTTCATAAATACAATGGAAGGTTTTGTGAGTTTTGGCCAATTTTTCATACGCTTTTGTGCGGGCTCGGTCGCTGGATCTTTGTGAACCCTGTGTTGGGTCTTCCTGACAGGCACGAACACTCTAAGGAAAGCATTTTATCCAGTCAGAAAAGGTCTCTCTCATTAAATGTCAGCAAAGAGCATGTTAATAATTAAATAATTCAGAAAAAAACACATTTAATTCAGTTTTAACCCCAGGAATCACTGCCACTCGGGGCATTTGACACAGCCCTTAGATGTACTGAATGAAGTACAGTGCATTAACCTAAAAAGACCCCATAGTAAAGAATCAGCTCCGAAAGAACAACACGCTGCCAACAAGACAGACAGCGGTTGGAAGGCGTCCTAGCTGTCAATGCGTGCACTTCTAAATCGCTTTCAACAGCCATCAATTTCGACACAAGTGGGCCACTGTTCCCCGCATATGGTTGAGCGCCAAAAACATTCCCCAAATCTCTTGACGAGTCTTCAGTTGAGTTGTTTCCCCTTTCTCGATCTCTGTGTGATGTAAGATTTATACAGTTGTTACATGGTTCATATATAAATGCATAAGGTCTGTTGGAGAGGTGATGAAGACCCTAAGGGAGGAGATGTGAGCAGGGTGAAGAGTTCAGATGTGGACCACAACACAAAGCACAAGGATGGTTCAGGAGATGGTGAAGGAATAGGATTATGCAACATCAAGGACTGTGGAATTAATTAGGCATAAACAATGTGAGGAAACAGCTAACTTTTAAAAATAAGGAGATTTTATTCTATGGAAAGTTCATCTTCACTGCAAGTACGTCTTAGTTTGTAAATCCTGTGAGAAGAGGAAGATCATACACAAATATGTATATTTCAGTCTTTACTGAATATATAATGCAGTGAAGTATGAAAAAATGAATATATACCATATGTAAGTGTCTAAATAAAAAAATTAAGTTGAGAGATGGAATAGTAGGTTCTTGACCTGAGCTCTGCTGTGATTTGAACTTTGACCTTAAGATTTTTTAGCTAGGCCTACTTAATGTTTTGTAGCTGGTTTATTTCACAGTGTCAGTATGTCGTCTATAATGAGTGCCTACTGTTTATTTTTGTGGTTCTTGCACATGTTTTTCAGTGTGTTTTTTTAACTACAAATGGCAAATGAATTACCCTAATATAAGCAGGTTGATAGTAACTCAGTTTGAATCGGTTTGAATTAGGGCTGGGCAAAAAAAAAAAAAAAAAAAAAAGAATCGATTAAACTATTAATCACATTTTTAGTTCAAAATTATTTGTTTGGAAGAAAATTTGATTGGGGCAGCAAGGACAACAGGAGATGAGGCTTCAAATTTCTGTTTGTCCACAGTCCTTAATGAAGTCGCATTCACCGTGTTTTTGGAGGAGAGTTCACATCAGCTTTGAATTCAATGTAACCACAACACTGTTATATTTAGTTTTATCTCATTCATAAAATGGGGATGGATTTTCCACCGATCGCCAATGACTTAAATATAATTACTTCTCAATACAATGTTGAAGTAACATCACATTCTTTAGTTCAAAGGAGTTCACTATTTACTTGCACTACAAGTTGAATTTAAACAATTATACAACTTTTTGTTTTGACAATTTTCTGTACTGCAGAAGATTTTTAGTAGAGCTGGGGAAAAAATTGAAAATCAAATGGAAAATTGAATTTATTTAGCTTGAAAAAATCATCAATTTTATTTTCAGGCAAAATCGCCCAGCCCTAGTTTGAATCCCTCTCTAAACATCGATGGTAGAGCGGTCAAGTCCACTGACACACTGGCACTGGGGGCACCACAAACCTGTGTGTGTGTGTGTGTGTGTGTGTTTGTGAATGGGTGAGTGGCTCCTTGATGTAAAGTGCTTTGAGTGTCTTGAAGGTGGCATATAAAAACTACATATAGGAACTACATTTTGCGAGTTAAAAACAATTACATAACTAGAAGTAAGAAATACAGAAAATATCAAAATGATAATATAAAAAATAGTGTTCAGTTAGCTTATTTTGGCATTGATAAAATAATATATTACCATTTTGTCATGTATTTTTTATTTGCTGAAAACATCTACCAAAAATGGTTGTTTAGTCTGAACACTGCCTGTAGTCCACAAAGACCCCCTGTCTATTGTCAGAAGTTGTTGTTTTTATTTGTCCCATGTTGTGACATCTGTCTGAGACCATAACCTTACAGACCAAAGCGGTTTTATCCCTGGTGTATTCTGAAAAAGCCAATAGTGACTAACTGTGTAGGAGTGTGTCTGTGAATCAATCTCCCTGCTCTCCACTGAATGTAAGAGAGGGAGGGAGAGGGGATGACAGGTCTGCAGCAGTGGAGTGGCTCAACTTTCAAAATATACACAGTAGTCAAAACCCTCTTCATACCATATGTGTTGAGTTGAAGCTATAGTCTGGTAACAGTTATGAGCAGATGCTTTTTCTCCTACCTAGCATCACCACACTCTACAAATAATAAAGTTAAGTGTTGAAGATTCAGTTGCTTGAACAATTTTGCTTTGTTTAAAGTTTGGCAGAAAGTAAGATGTTTGTTGTTTAAGATGATTAAAAGTAATTTGTTTTCTGGTGCTTTTTCCCAGCTTTTTTATTTTGGCTTTGTTTGCAGTGTGCACTCATTTGTATACAGAAATCTCTTTGCTTTTAGGCTGATAATTGTTAGCGAGATGTATTTACCCTGAGATGTTTGGAGTCCTATCCTCCATCATATTGTTGCTTCCTATACATTTGTGCACATGTTAATTAAACTCAGACTGTTGATTTTAACAGATCCTGATACCCAAGTTCAAATCAAATCTATCAAATGTTTCTTAATTAGAAAAAACATTTTACATATTTATGGCCATGATGTTGATTTTGCCATTTGGTGTTTTTGTTATAAAGATGATAATCCAATCAGAAAGCAGAATGAGGTTGATATGAGTCTCTCATTTGGGTTGATCCAGTTGGTTTAAGCCTAAAAGAATTCTCTCTAATCTGAATCCTCCCTACCTAAACCCCAGTACCTGCAGCTAACCATTAATCAGTAAATTGAATGCTGGATTTCTGAGCTTTCACATCTGGCATGGCCTGTCCATACACTAAAAATTAGATGAAGATGTATCTGTGTCCTCTATATTTATTAATGCACTGGCAAGTTATGATTCTAGTTCCTTTTTAAACCAGTAAGACCACAGACTCCATACCTTACCTTTAAATTGATTAGAAGAGAGGTTTAAATTAACCAGTTCTTACTTCTGTACTTTTTACGGCGACTTCTCCCAAGTTTCAGATTGTATCTAACATAATTCCTGTTTCATGTGCCAATGGCTAAAACTTATATAATGCAACCTGCACAGCCCTGGACATGGCTTTTTGTCACTGTAAACTAGATGAAGCTCTACCCACTGACTCCACACACTGTAACACTGTAACACAAGGCTCGGGGGAAAAGAGCTCTCCAGCTGTACCCCAAGTACTGTGACAGTTGTGAAAAACAGTGTAATAAAGTTTACAGCTGCACAAACCAATTATAAATCAAATCAAAATAGTGTATTGCTTGTGATCTTGGGAGCGCTTTATTCGACCATCTCTCACTCTCCAGCTGGGTGGTGATTCCTGTGGCTGCTTGAACCTTGTTAGCGCCACATCATCTCCTTTCACATCGTCCTGCCTCACTATTGAGCCATCAATCTGTCAGACCACCCCTTTACGTCCTGAGCAGTTGAAGCAATCAAGGAAGTATCTGTGTTCTGTGAACAGACTGCTGCTATAAAAATATTTAATTTCACCTTGGAGTCATGTCATTGCTTTGTCTGGAATGTTCCACAGTATGACATTAAACTTGCATTTGTTTAATTGTGGGTGCTTGTAAAGTCCTTTAAAAGCATGCATTCTTTCTGTGAGTGTGTTTACCTCTCCGCAGATCTGGCCTATAAGACCACTAAGGTGCACAATGCAAGTTTCTTGTAGATTGTCCACCATTTCCTTGGCTCCATGAAGATTTTATCATAAAACTTATCTACTTTTAACAAAAATATATCTTTCTCTACACTTGACCCGTTACCTGCTTGTTTCCAAATAAATGTAATGCAATATTGTGGAATATTCTAAGCAAAGCAATGACATCTCCATGGAGACAAGCAGGTGGCAGACTCTCCACCAAAACTTGTCATTTAAGTAAAGAATACAGAGTTAAAGCATAAAGTAAAAGTGCACCGTCCCATGCAATCCCTTGAATATGTAGTACCTTACCAGCTGAGCCAAGCCATTTTTCTCCCTCATTTGCCCACCACCACTGGGCCTGTTTTGCTGATGACTGACTTGCTGATCGTGGTTGGCTCCTCACACTGATGGATTGTCATTATTTTTCCCAACACCCACAGCTCTGCTTCCGTACAATAGTCCTCCTCTTCTCACGTCTTTTCCTCCTCTCCTCTTTGTATGTGTCCCTGTCTACCCCCTGTGTACCGTCAGACCCAGCTTCTGTAAAGAGGAGATAAAGCCACCCAGCAGGCCTGGCCCGCAGATGTCTCCCTCGGACTTCCTGGACAAGCTCATGGGGAGGACTTCAGGATATGATGCCCGAATTAGACCCAATTTCAAAGGTAAATAATAGGCATGTAATGAGAAGAATAGTAAACACTTGGGATACTGGTGATTTTGCTCATTTAATTAAAGGCATTATTATGAGAATAATGAAAAGACATTTTGACTGAAAGTCTATAAGAGGTAGAGTGGTTCAATAGTGCCTCAGAGCAAGAAGGTACTGGATCGGATTCTAGGTACACGTAGAGCCTCATTGCGGAGTTTGCATGTTCTCTCCATGCATGCATAGGTTTACTTTGACTGTCATCTTGTTCTAGGACTATACATGCCTTGGATTAGAATACACACTTTTCAATTGCTGGGTTTCAGATGACATAACAACATTCTATAAACTAATAATATTTAATACAGATGTGGGACAGTGAAAATGTATAATTAAAATGCAGATTTTTCTAGGGTCTAGTCAATAATAGAAATGATCAGATTCATTTGTAACTCTGATATTTGATAGGAAAGTTCAATTTTATCAATAGGAAAGTCTAGCTCTTGCCCTCAAAGATGCAAGTCTGGTCACTGTTTACATCTCTGTCTGTATAAAAAAAACAGAATCTCAGCAGTACTTCCCAGGTTAAATAAAGTTTAAAAAGACTTATTGTATCCTGAGGTTAACACTGTAATAATAACACATCGTGGGATTTGGATTTCATTAACACTCCTAGTACTGTATATGTTTACAAAAAACACATCTGTGCGAAAATGATGAAATGTTGCTTTAAAATTTTACATTATTGACTGGCCCAAACATCTATATTTCATCAGTCTGTTGTTTGCACCAGTGCGATGGAGGACTATGTATAAAGAACCCTCCTGTTTTTGTTTTGATTTTTTATTTACTTAGGAACACACTGTCTTGTATAGCAGTCCCTCGGCCCCAGATACATACTTCCTGGAAAACTTATTTTAAGAGTAAACAGTGTAGCTACCATTTAATTGGAAGTTCATGGCCTGGAAACCTACAGCCCTGTGGCATTAGAACGTTTGGCATTTTAGTAACAACATTTATAAACATATTTTTGATTTAACTTGGCAGAAATATTCACAGCAAGAGTATATGACCCCAGGATATTAACAAATGAACTACTAAAGGAAACAATTTTCTGTGAAGAATAAAAAATATATATGTTTGTAGTGATGTGAAGGTTATGAGGGGAGTTATGGGCCAACTCTAAAATCTCTGGAACTAAACTAGGCTTAACTTGCAAAAAGGACTACATCTGAAAGTATAGAACGTGAACTATATTATAGTTCAAATTATGTAAATATCACTCTGAAGATTAGTGGTAAGTTGTCACTTTTTTATATAGTGCTTTCCTACTTTCAAGACTCTCAAAACATTTTACATCAAGGAAACAGTCACCCATTCACACACACATTCATACACCAGTGTAAGCAGACGCTGAGGGTGAGGTTGGTTAAGTGTTTAGCCCAAGGACACAACGACAACATTCATCTGGGGGAGCCGGAATTACACCACTAATTTATGGGTCAGTGGACCTGACCACTCAACCAACTGAGCTACTGTCGTTGCAAAATATCAATGTGTGCAATTTGTCAAAAAGGCTTTTACATGACTTTTCACTCACTTATAATGGACAGAGAAATTAATTAGTTATTGGGCAGTTTGGGCAGTTATTGCATGTCCATTTTTGAGTTTACACCAGCAACCAGAAGTGATACGGCATCAAAAAACAATAATAGAAGGCACTGATTCAAGAGGTGAGTGTAGTAAAACCATATATTATCATACTTTATCTGCCAAATTACTTTTGCGCATAAACCCTATAATTGAGCATGTATGCATGGACTCATGATGCTAAACCACCTACATTATTTACATTGTAAAGAGACAGTCGTATGAATCACTCAGGACTGGAGATACAGTTGGCGTTTAAGACAGAAATGTGAGGCTGTGAATCATCTAACCTACAGAAGATGTGTACCCTGAACTTGTTTATCGCTCTTTTAGGCCCACCAGTGAATGTCACCTGCAACATATTCATCAACAGCTTCGGCTCCATCACGGAAACTACAATGGTGAGACGATGCACTACACAGACAGTACTTCTATCTATTTGCATGAAAATTGCAGTACACTTTTCGATACAGCATAACTGTCAAATAGCATGTTATAAATGGGGTCATACAGGAACAAGTAGGTGGGTTCATGTACCCTTTGTTCATTTGATTTTCAATTATGATATTGACTGACTGAATAGCTTTATCAGTCAACAAATTAGGCATGTGCTTTGGTGATAGGATGCCAACATATAACAGGGAATTTTTTATATATATATATATATATATATATATATATATATATATATATATATATATATATATATATATATATATATATATATATATATATAAAGATTCAATGTAAAAAATAGGATAAAGGTGTAAATAAAAATAACAGTGCAGCTATAATCAAAATATTATGTAAAGTGATATTACGTAACATTTCAGGGGTGGAACCTTAACTGTGTGATTCCATGGAAACAGAAAATTTATACCATATATTAAAACATTCTGCATGAAGCTAGATATGTTTTATGTCATACTGTAGAATATTTTAGCCAAATGAGCAACATTTCCATGGAAACAAGCTGGAGGCCAAATAAGAGTCAGGTTTGTGGAGATGCAAGCCAGTTTACAGTAAGAACACATGTTTTTCTGTGTTTTTGAGTGCAATTAAAACATTCAAACTGAAACAAACAAAAAAACAATTCTATATATATATATTTGGAAAAAAAGTTATACGGGTGGCTTTAAGTGAGTTGTTTAAAAATTGATAGATGATTTGAGAAACATCTGAATAAGCAAGTTCAATTTACAAAAATAAAAATCAATAAATACATAATAATAATAATAATAATAATCATCATCATCATCATCATGTAGTACAGAACCAGATTAAAACTAAGTCAAAAATGTTCCAAGGCAGCATTCAAACTTCTAAATTACTAAACTGAGACTAGGCTAAATCTGGAATTAAACCAGAATTAGACCATGAAAAACAGGACTAGAGCAGTACCAAACGAGGTCTACATCAGGACTAAACTGGGATCATGGTCCTACAGTTTTGACCATGTTGCCAGTGTCTCGTTGAATCTATACCATGAAAGATTAAACTAGTTCTGAAGAGTAAATTAAATGGTGAGTGTAAATATTAGATATACCACTACATAAAATAATCACGATTTCTAGAGCAAAAATGGAAGAACTTTAGTTCTGAGGATGAAACTATGTTTCTGTAGTCTAAAATGCTCAATCTTTACAGTCTTCCTGTACAGACACTACTTTACAAATCCATTCGTCCTTTTGTGTGTTTCTTGAAGCATAACAGCACAACCTTCAGAGCCCACTGGGTCACTGACATGCTGATAATGAACTGTCCGCTCTCCAATTAAAATGAAAAATTGAGAAAATGAATGAGGAGGTCCAGGGGCAGCCCTCAGCTTTACATGTCCTGTGCTCTGTGTGCTGGATCAGCAGAAAAGGCAGTGTATTGTTAAAGCACCCCGGACCTGTGGGGGTCACATTGTTAATAATGTCACTGGTGTCACCTGATAGCCAATAGTGCTATGAGAGTTATGAAATAATTGTTATGGTATTCATTGAAAGCATTTATTTTTTTTACTGGTGCAGTTTATCTTAGTGTTCTGATGTTGTCTTGCATTTATATAAGAACCAAGTTACCACGTTCCAGATAATCAGGAAGTGTGCTTTAGCAAACTTCAGTGAACTAGTTTTTCACATTTTTTAAGACAGTAAAAATTCACTTCAATTCAAATTGTTAAGCCCTAAGAGGCAGCTGCTGTTGCGATTTTGGACTTTACAAAAATAAACTGAATTGCAGTGGGTTCAATAGCTCATATACAGCCCATAGTAATAATAAAAACTATATCAAGATCTTCATGTACTTTTATTTCTGGTATGTATCAAACAAAAAATTATTGTATTATTTTTTACTGACATACCTACTACTGTAACTACATTTTGTGATCTTGTTTTTTGTTTTTTTTTAAGAATTACTAACTTGTATATTTATTTTTCACAGGACTACAGACTCAATGTATTCCTACGGCAGAAGTGGAACGACCCTCGCCTGGCATATCGCGAATACCCAGACGACTCCCTGGATCTAGACCCCTCCATGTTGGACTCCATCTGGAAACCGGACCTATTCTTTGCTAACGAGAAAGGCGCCAATTTCCATGAGGTCACCACCGATAACAAACTGCTACGGATCTTCCAAGATGGCAGCGTCCTTTACAGCATCAGGTATATATCTACTCTTCAATGCTCTTATAACGAGAATATGATTGACTGCATCAATCAAGCCTTTCTCCTGATTGGCTCACTCTGGATTGGCTCTTTGGTTGCTATGATACTCAGGGTCGGAATTTCAAATATGGAAATTGGCTTCAAATTCGATCCCTATAACTGCTAGCCTGCTGGAGCTTAATTGTGACATTACATTTACTTAGTTCGCTTCTTTATACAGTCTATGCTTGACACATTTTTTGCTAAGTGTATCCTCTTGTGCAATGTAAAGAAAAAAGAAAGAAAAACAGTACTTAATGTAGCTTTAGGATTTTTCAGAACAAGGTCTGAATGTCCCTGCAGGGCTACCAAAGGCTGTACAGGAAATGAAATAAATTAGGTCAAGTCCAATGCACTTTCAAATTGGGTTGTGTAAATTTAATATTAGCTTTTTTGGAGATATGACAATGCGTTTTTCCACAGCGTTTAGTTAACTTTCGCTGTGAAGACAACTGTTAGAAAACTTAAATAGCTTCAGAGACTTAACTGCAGATTGGAAAAGTTTCAAATGGCTTAGCTAACCATGAAATTGGGAAAGACAACAACCTGTTTCTCAGCTTGATTTCACCGATTCTCTGCAGGAAGACCACTAAGGAAACATAGCCTCTGCATGTTCTATCAATAACTAAACACCACCTAAGTGTATTTAAAATAGGTTGCGTTTTTTTTAGAATTCGTCATATTTTCAGGGAGAGGACAGACGCCTAATTAATTCCATGAAAGATAAAATATTTTTGAAAGATATATCCAAATGTATGACCTACAAATGTTGAACCTTATCGTTTGTATATTTGGATATTTGTTCGAGACTGGCTCCACAAACTCACCATATAATCTTACGGCTTAAAGTTACCATCTGCAAGTTCATTAGATTTTTTTTCACCAGTAGGTGGCAGATGTGAAACCTGTTGCTCCATCTCCTCACCTGACCAGTCTTCTTCTGTCAGTCCAAAGCTGACACACTAAACGTAGACTGAGACATAAAGTAGATGCATCTAGTGGCGAAGTGTGAGAATACAACAGGGGTGGTTTGGCCAGTCTAATTACTATTACAGTAGTTCTTTCAACTTCATCAACACCTTTAGAGCTGAATAATGGCACCACTTTCTGAAGCTACTGCATAGACTGTGTCCCCTATAACCACTAGCCTTGACTGTAGCTGAACGCTATGGGCGACATTACACTCACTTAGTCCACTTTTTATGTAATCTATGGCAGAGGTGCCAAAACTTTTTTTATTGAGGGCCACATCTCAAAACATATTCGAAGTGGAGAGCCACAGACCGGTAATCAATGCAGTGTGGTGCTTTTTACACAGCTTTGACAGAGCTGCTGTGTATTAATAAGGCTTAAAACACATTCATTTTAAGTCTGAATCACAATGCAATGTGATGTTTGAGGTTATAGTGGTAGAAATAGTTTAATTTGCTGTTAAAACTACTGCTTATGATCAATTGGGCCAGTTCATCAGGAGGCCTGAGGGCCAATAAAAACTCATCTGAGGGCTGCATTTGGCACCCGGGCCATAGTTTGGACACCCCTGGTTTATGGGTTATTGTGAAAAAAAAATCACTTCTATTTATTAATACTGACAGCGAAGATGTTAAACTCTATGCCAGTTTTGTTTCATGTGAATAAGCCCAATAATGACAGCTATATTAACCCTAAACCAGGTCAACAAAACTGCAATCCAACAACTAAATTCCACCGTAGAATTCTGACCTGTTTTCCAGTTCAATTTTTAACTGTAGGAATTCTAGGATATACTGACGTCACATGAAAGCAGCCTATTTGTGAGGACAGGAAACCCTTACAAAAAGTGTGACAGTAAGCAGACATATAGCGTTAGCTCGTAGTGTTGTATGCGAGGCTGATCTGTCTGGCCTCTGGTTGGTGCATTACTGAAGATAATTACACCACTTTCCTACAGACGCACTCCTGAATGGGTTTGCCCTGTGCTAGATCTTCTCTAAGGAAAAGCTTAATGCATCAGAAGCACAACAATAAAAGGGCTGTTGCTGACACCAATTACCTCGTACCACACAGCAATTTTTCACTTTTTAACTTTATTATGTCAAGTGGTCCGGCGCTGGCTCATTACTGGAGATTTATGTAATGCAGAGTGTCTTTGTGCTGCTAATAGTCTTTCTGGTAACGCATTATAATAACTACACTATTTACAGCCTTAATAAAGCATGAACAAAGAGTTAAATCATAGTGAACAAATAGTTTATTAAGAATTATGCAGGCTTAATAGCACTTCTCTTGCCCCGGTACAGATACATCTCATTATAAACTATTGTTATCGTCCGAAAATCAGGAAGTGTGCTGTTAGTGCAGTTTTTTCTGAGATCAAAACTCACATCTGGCCTTTGAAAATTGTGAAATGCACTCATTGCGTTGAATAATTAAGATGCAAGTGAGAAATAACAGTTGCAAATCATTAAAAATAAACAAGTTCTGTTTTTCATATTTCTAAAAATCAGATACAGTGCCTTTTAAGGAATTTAGGTTAGATAGAGGTTAGGATTTGGGTGTTAATTACATAGTTTCTGAACCTGATTAATTATTAAACAATTTGTTCATTATGATTTCTGTTTCTTCTTGCTTTATTATCCTTTGGGATGTACTTTTCATCAGTTGTAGTTATTATAAATTTCCTGTTCTGTCTGCTAACCCTTTCGCATCTTCTCCTGGAGAGCCTTCTCACCTTTCTCTGTACCTCTTGTGCTTTCTCTCTGTCTCTGTCTCAGGCTCACTCTTATCCTGTCCTGCCCTATGGACCTGAAGAACTTCCCCATGGACATTCAGACCTGTACTATGCAGCTGGAGAGCTGTGAGTCTGCTTCCTTTTCACTTCCTACTAACATTCCTTCAGCTTTACCAACTGTTCCTCTTGTGTGCAGCGGTTACATAGTGGATTGGTAGTGGGCAGATGATCACATTTGATTACTTGTCTTAAAAGCCATGCAGTAAAGGTGTACAGTGTAACTCTTTCTGGGGATCCACCACTGGCTTGTTTCTATGGATACGTTACTGCTTTGCCTGGAATGTTTCACAATATGGTGTCAATCAGTCTTGCAATTAAAATATTATAGTTGTTTTTGTTGTTGTTCAAAAAACACCTTGCATTCATATTGTGAGTGTGCTTGCCTCTCCACAGATCTGACCTGCTTGTTTATATGTACATAAATAAGTTTAATGCCATACTGTTGCACAGCCTAGGCAAAGAAATAGAAAAGAAAAATACTGATTCAAAGTATTAAATGTAAAAAAACAAACATACCGGTACATGCACAGACCCTTAAATTCATAGCAGTAGACATTTTAATTACATAAAAAAAGAAAAGAGAAAGAAAAAAATTAACATTTCTGGCTTGGGAGAAACATCATTTGTCCAGTAAAATTGGTCATTATAATTCTGTCTTCTGTTGTATTCAAATAATTCTGCAAAAGAACATTTAGTGCTGTGCAGATAGCAAGTGCCCCCTCTGCTCTCCCGCTGCCTTTAGCTGAGATATCATCTGCCCTGGTGAAACCAATTTCCCGGATATAAATAATAAAACTTTAATTCTGTGTCCCTTTTATTATATGTGACCCACCCCCTGTACCTAGAGGTGACCTAATTTCCTATCACAGGGACAAAATAATTTAAGTCTAGCTAAGGGGAGACTGATGGAGCACCCTTATAGCACCGAGCACTTTACAAATAAACACACCTGGCTCTACCTACAGCCCTATCTGATTCAATAAGAACAAGAGCTATTGTTGCTCTAAAAGTAGTTAGTCTGTCGTGGTGGAGGCAGCAACATGGTTTATTTCTGCAAATTGACACAGGCACAAACATAAAAGGGCAATAAATGTAGTGGCGACTGTACGTGTCCAAGCATAGGACAGGAATATTAGAACATTTTACCCTTTTGGACAAAGACAAACATTATGTGTTTGTTCTAAAGGAGTGTATCACCTTCCATTAGAGGAGACATAATCATTTCAGATTAAAGTCCTGGTGAGGGGGGTTGGCCTTGTGGTGATGGGTGTTCGTCCACCACTCAAGGGTGCCATCTCCTTGGCTGGAGTTAAATTGTGGGAGGACATTGGTTTTACTGCTGCTACTGTAGCTTGGATGTGCAATGACGACTTTTGCTCTACAGCCGTTAACACAATGTACACGGTTGGTCTTGTAAAACTAAATTAATAATAAAAAGCTAAGACTTATCAATTCATGCATCTGGTAATGAGACATGACAATATTTGGAAAGGTTATTAATCATTATTTCTCTTAATATTTATGGATCACACACATGGAACTATATTAACTGGCAATTTCATGATTGGATGATGAATAGAAGTATAGACACTTAATTATTCCTTACTCCTTTCCTTATTCCTCCTAAGCAGAAGCTGTTTGTCTCATAGGACCTCCACGTAGAATATAAGGCCAAAATTGTTCATAGTGGTGATTTTAGGAAGAAAGATGTGTGTTCTCCATAGCTTTAAAGAAACCAAGGCCAATCTTCTTTTCTGGCCTTTCATGCCAAGGGCTCATAGAAATTTAAAAATAGAAGCATAATATTCAGCCATATTTCTACACATCAAAGTCTCCTATATGCAGCTTTAGACTACTTCACACTGCCCCTAAACACTGAGGCCCAGGAATCCCAAATCCACTTACACATAAAGGAAGGTCTAAAGGGTAAAAAACCCTTATAACCTAAATGTCTCTCTTTTTTATGAAATGACCCAGATAGCAGCCAGTTTGTTGAGATATCAAGTTAGAGATTGCAATGTGATGTCCATAGCTCGTTTTTGATTTTATTTGACATATTTAATCATTTCTAAGGGGGGTTTAGATATCACAACTAGATTAAAAAGGTAAATAATCTTTAAAATTTTTCAAAATACATTCAAGAAAAAAAAAAGATAGGGGTCTCTGTGACTGAAAATTGATCGCATATTATGAAATCTAAATACCCATATGCATTGAACTTTAACCAGAACAGGAAACATTACGTGAAGTTGACTACCTTTCAACAAGTTGCCATCTGTAAAGCATTGGTATTCCCCTTGCCTGTTGTGTCAAGGTATATGAATGACACCCAATTCTCCTCATGAACAAGACGACTGTGCTTTAGCGATGTTGTTTTCTCAGACTGACGCCACGGGAAAAGACACGCTGAATGCTGAATTATTGATGTCACTGTAATGTCCGTCTTAAAGATTCCCGGCAGATGTGTAATGTTATTCAGATGTGTAAGGCTTTTCTGCGCTGTTGCATTTATAATATAGTTATAATCAAACACTTCTAAGTAGGCGCACAACCCTCAAAAACAGTTATGCAATGTCACACCTTTATTTTCATGTTTAGTTCAAGAAATGGTAATACTTTCATATCCCTAGTGCCCAAACCAAAACAGTACTGCTAAAAATGTATTTGAGATTTATATTCTATGTGGATTTTATATTTGCTCCCCTTCTTTCTAGTAACTTTCAGACAGTCAGACAGTGATGGGACTGTAGCTGTGTGGTTTGACCTTTATTGTGACAAATACAAGGCTGAAAGTGGCTGGACAGATGGGCAAAAGAACACTATATCTCTAAGAGGGTTTCATGCCTTGTCTCCTTGTTCCATTAAGCCAAGTTGTTGATGTTTGTAATGCAAGATAGCACCGTCTGTCTGCACGTGACAGGCAGAGGTGGATACGCCCCTGTTTTTGTCACGGGCTGCATCGTAACAAACTCTCAGGGAATATTACATGATAGTTTCAAATGGAGGGCAGGGGCCTATATAAACCTATGGGCGATTATCTGTGTTTGAAAGAAAAAAAAAATGTTCATGCTCAGATTTGCCATATTATTCTTGTCAATCAATTCATGTCATCAACAGTTTTTATTTCATATGAATGTGAATTAGAGACATATTAACAATAAACTGGGTCAAAACGTCTTAATTTTGACACTTCTCTCGATGATACAGTTTAAAATGTGACGTTATGCAAATCCTAAACCTATTGACGACTGTAATCTCATTCGCCTGTCCTCTTCTTCCTCTGTCGACAGTTGGTTACACCATGAATGACCTGATCTTCGAGTGGCTGTCAGAAAACCCAGTTCAGGTGGCAGATGACCTCACTCTCCCACAGTTTGTGCTCAAAGAGGAAAAGGACTTAGGCTACTGCACAAAGTACTACAATACTGGTATGGACTTATTTTTGGCCTTGGCCTTTAGACATTCTCAAGCGTGAATGAAGCCAATTACAACTCCAGGTATATTTTTGATGGGGCATATAATGTTATATATAATGTAATAATGGTTAAAAGCTTTAAAAAGTCTATTTTGCAGAATCTGTGTCATTTAATGTCCCTCAAATTACCTTAGTCTCTTAACTTCATCTTTAATTTGTTGTATTAATATTGGCTGTTTGGGGACCTTTCTTGTCTTAAGAAAATGAGTTACTCTAACTTTTGTAATGTATCTCCAGGTAAATTCACATGCATTGAGGTGAAGTTTCATTTGGAGCGTCAGATGGGGTACTACCTGATCCAGATGTACATCCCGTCCCTGCTCATCGTCATCCTCTCCTGGGTCTCCTTCTGGATCAATATGGATGCTGCGCCTGCCCGTGTGGGACTGGGCATCACCACTGTACTCACCATGACAACTCAAAGCTCTGGCTCCAGAGCATCACTGCCCAAGGTTAGCCAAACTGATAAAAACGTTAAGTCGTTTTTTGTGCCATTTGTGCTGCATATTTTCTGCTGCATTATAGTTGAAATTACTCAAAAAAGGTCAAGTTTTTTTGGTGAGTACAACATGTGATAACAACAAATGATTTGCAATTTAGATTAGGAATGGTTTGATTTTTTTTTTTTTTTTTTTTTTTTTGTTACAGTATACACAGGAATCTAATACTTCTTCTAGGTTTCTAGGTAATTTTTGTATTTTTTTTTAGTCAGAGCTACTGCTAAATATATCAGAATGTTTCCTTATTGTATATCAGTATACCAGATTAAGAAAAAATCACTGATAATATCACTGATAATTATACCATGGTCAATAAGAATTCCAATGTTAACTCGTATGCATTATTATTATTATGCATTATTTCTGTATAACCGCAACCAAGAGTCTGGTAAAAGTATCTGGCACCTCTGGCATCGTAATATATCACTTACTGACATCCATCCTTACATGACCCCAGTCCCTAAAGGTGCATTAAACTATGCAAACAAATTTGACATTACTTACTTGGGGCAAATGAAAAAAGACATAGAATGGTTTCCAAACAGGGACTAATCTTCATGGCCAAGGTCTGGACAAAAAGGTCAGAAACTAAATGGGAAAAAGTCTAATAACCAAAGTTCTGCCTGAATGAGAACACCGCACACCCCTGTGACATTTCGCACTGACACTCTCCCCAAAAATGATACATGATTCAGAAAGTGCCTTTTCCTCCCTATATAATGTCCCGACTAGCTGCCAAGGCTGACCCACATGCTCCATGAACTAAGTGACAGAAGCACAATTGATTTTTGATCAGTGAGAATGGAAAAGGATGGCCAGTGGCGTCCTCTTAAACCTCTGGCACTGGGCTATAGGGCGATATGTAAGGACACATTCAGTTATGAGTGCTGACTGTGCAAGGAGCCGAGCCCTGTTAGGGACAAGGTGAGAGACTACATGGAGTAAACAAAGAGAGTTCACCAAGGACGTACTGGACACAGCTAATACGCAGGCATTATAGGCTGCTAAACCTGGTTGTTCAAGATAAGGTTAATAATGTGGTGAGATTAGACTGCGTATTTCAACAGGCATACACAAACTATTATAGCTTATGACTAACTAAAGTCTAATTTAATGGCACAACAAAGTGATTACATATTTGCATGATATTTTGGTCAAATTCAGGTCAACTTTAAAGCAGTACTATGTGATATTTCTGTTGGAGAGTCCGCCACCTGCTTGTTTTGCTTTGCTTGCAATGTTCCACAGTTCATTATTAAACTTATCTTTCTTGCATTTATTCAAATACAAGTGTTGTTATTGCTAAAACATCATTTCTCTACAGATCTGACCTGTAACTTGACCTAGTAGTGTAACCAGAGTGTGTCCATGGAGATAGAAAAGTTTAATGCCATTTCGGACGATTTCTGGCAAAGCAATAACATCTACGTTGAGGAAAACATTTTATTACATCCATAAATAGCTAGTAAGTAGTAAGGTTATTACATAAGCTTACATACCAAGTTAACGTTTGCATGTTACGGCCACTTTAGCAGATGTGTCCACTACTGTGCAGTTCACTGGAGTCTGGCCTTCTTTCAGTTCCTGTTCAGCACATGTTGCTTATGTTCTGTGACCGATGATTCACAAACTGTTAGACTATAAGCCTCTCTTACAGTGTTTAGCCTTGACCCGTCTCTATGTGACCACTTCAAATAACTCTCGATGCCTCATTACCATTCTGGTCCCTAACACCCAAGCACTGAGAAATGTGCGTGTTTTGAACCGCGCCGCAGATTACCCATCAGCCCCATTGATCGTGTGTATTGATGCCTTTCTGACCTTGTCTGTTCCCAGGTGTCCTATGTGAAAGCTATTGACATCTGGATGGCCGTGTGCCTCCTGTTTGTGTTTGCCGCCCTGCTGGAGTATGCCGCCGTCAACTTTGTCTCGAGGCAACACAAGGAGTTCATCAGGCTCAGGAAAAAGCAGCGGCAGCAAAGAATAGTGAGTGTAGATCAAGCGCACATCCACACATGTTGGGTTTTCATGGTTCTTGAGGGCATTACATCGACATTACATTCATTACCAAGAGACTGATGCCTTGCCTAATCTTAAAGGGCATTTGAAAGGTCAGACTGCTAATTTCACTAAAAGATTTAAGATTTTACAAAAAATCTTCCTTATGTTTTAGAATTTTGTTGAAGTTTATAGTTTACCACGTGGTTGGGCATGGGCAGCAGTTATGATATACCTCGAGGTAATAGTATAACTGTTCCCTAGCAACCGTGAATGCAGCAATGGCCAAAACTTGTCTGAATTACACAATAATTATGATTAGAAAGGTTTAAACTGCCAAAAATATGCTTCTTGCGCAAATTGTCCCTGTATTTTGGATGGAATTGTCCATGTAGAGGTATTCCGTTTTAGATCTACTTGCTAATTGCTGTCTTTTAGCCCAAAACTAAACCATGTTGTTGATCTAATAATGGATTTACATCATGGGGAACTGATTTTTGTCACCAGAGACGGGTCCTTAAGAAGTGTGTACACATATTTTAGTCCCCACAATGTGATAAATACTCACCCACACACACAAAAGATATACTGACACACATAGTTATGGAGTTCTTAAAAACCTGGGGTCCCTGTCAGGCCCCATAACAATGACTTATGGCTCTTGTTATTGTGCATGGCTCTATATTCAGCAGCTGACAGCATCAACACTACAGCTGGCTGCCATATTACATGAAGGAGATGGGCTCATTTGAGTTGAATGTTTTTCTGTAGTGAGGGCTGACCCGTGAGGACCCATCTCATCTTCAATCTCAATCACTGCTTTTCGTTCAACCATGGCACCAGTATTTCCTGACCTGACTCTAAACCTTACATTCGACTGGTTGGTTGACATATGCCCCAAAATGAACTGAAAGCGGTCGGTAATTCGATCATGTCATAATTTCAGCTGGAGGGCAGGGGTCAACATAACTCTTTGAGAGAAAGAAATATCCAAACCTTTGATCCACAAATGCTGAACCTTATTACTTGAGGGACTGGCTCCACAAACTTGCCATATTCACTTTGAGGCTTAAAGTTCAACTGACAACAACACATCCCTAATGGAATATAATTAGTTTAATCTGATTTTAAATTATTAAACTAAATGCTGATGAATTTTCAACCTTTTTTACCATGAAAAATCAATTCAAACTGATTTTAAATACATAAATATGAAATAAATATAAAAAACACATATATTTTATCCATATCTAAATACTGAGTGGAAATTTTGTAGCTAAAAAAGAAACCCAATTTGTATATCTTGTTTATTAAAAGCTTTATGAGTTTGGAAAAACACCTCATGACACGCGGATCAAAGCTAACAGTCTAATAGGTAGAAAGTGCAGCCCAAATACCCTTAATAACAGTAGCGGCAGACGTAGTCACTTTGAAATCCTCTTTGGTGCTCTGTGCGTTGCCTGTGAAGACAGAGGGGTTTGGCAGATTTACTGGTCTGTCTGCCCTTCTGAGTCGATACAGGGAGAGAAATGATGTGGACAAGGACTTCCCTTGTCTATGCGTCCCACACAATCACCCCCGCTGAAGACTGAGTGCTGATAGACTATCCATCTAAGGCTAAAGGCACTCACCGCACACCTCAGCTGGACAGAGCTGATGCACCTGGTACAGTCAATGCGCTAATTACAGCAGAGATTGGCACTGCTAATCATGGCCTGCAGGATACGTCGGGTATCCAAGTTTTAAAATGATGAATAGATGGTAATTTGTAGATTTATGCTAAATGAAAAAAAACAGCTGCCTAGAGGAACAGAGGATGGACAATACCACAACTTTTGGTTTCAATTTCATCAAGTTTTTTGGGGGTAATTCTTTAGTCTAACCATATGTATGAAGGTATTGTAATGATGTAACAAAATTGATTTCCGCATTTGAATTTGAGATGTTTTTACGATATTTTCTCACGTAATACATCCAGAAATGTAAAGGTCCCATATTACACAAAATGGATTATTGTGAGTTTTAAGCTGTGTTAGAGTGTTACCACCTCAAAAACACAACCAAAGTTGTGTTTTGTTTCATTCACACATGTTTTGAGATGTAGACAGACTAATAATAAAGGATTACTCAAAGCTTGTTCCACCTTGTGATGTCATGAAGTGGTAGTTTTCACGTTAACAGATATCTTTTACCTTTAGTTCAGTAGATATTAGCAATTCCAGGTCTGAAATCATCAAAAAATTCATGATTCTAGTTAAGGAGTATGGAGTTTAAAACCACAGTTGACCAATCCTGTATTACCACATGACATCTCAAGGTGGAACAGAGTGTTTTCAGTTTGAAAGAAGAACTCAACACAACTCTGGATATGTTTGAGAAGAGGAAACAACATTATAACATGGATCAGAAAATAGCGCAATATCAGCCCTTTAAGTGTGACAAAACATGTGAGTAAACCTTTACTTGACCAGGACTAGGACAGGAACAACTAACTCTAATTACTCAACATTAATACACTAGACCAATCAAACTGTTAATTAAGTATTGAAAATAGTTGTTCCTTAAAATTATAAATTGCACTCTCAGCTCATTAATGATTAATTACAGCCTAATAGTAGACAAAACCGCGCATTGTTACATAAATTATGTATTGCGTTGCACAGCATAACTTTTTAATTAACCAAGGCCACAGTGTTCCTTTTTAATGGGGACAGATAACAATTTCACTTAAATATAAATAATGCCCAAGCCTAAACTGCTGGGCTTTTTTTAACTGAACTTGAAGCACTGATTTGAATGTGTCTATACTTTTCCCTGTACCGGAGGACGTGGCCGTACAGCCTGGGAGCATGGAGTCATTTCAGAAAGTGAATGACATCCACCGTGACCAGCCCCCCTACAAGAGCGCGAGTCAGCAGTGCAGCGCCTGTGCGAGGGTAACCGTGACCTCCGCCCCCACATCCTGACCTCCACCTCCACACCCTGACCATGTGCACCCCCTTTTAAATGAAAGACGCACAACTTTCTCCTAAACTTTCCCTCTGTCAGGTGTTTGGCTAAAGTCTGCCTCGTGTCACTGCCCTGTGCCTGACCTCTGCAGCCCGCCCCTGCCCCTTTCCCTCCACGTACTCACTCACTTTACTGCTGATATGAGAAAATGTGCTTTTGGTATTAACCGTTTAAGTGCTGGACATATATAAATGTTATGTTACCATTATTACCATTAAATATGTTGTTTGAAATTGCACTATGTAACTTTTCTAATGAAAAGTACATACCTGCTTGTTTTCAAAGAGTAAATTATTTGTCTAGAATGTATATGTATTACACTGCTTGGCCAAAAAAAAAAAAAAAAAGTCACTACCTGGATTTAACTAAACAAATAGGTACGAGCCTCCTGCAGTTGGTCAGGTCTAGGTTCAGCAACAGTCTGTGCTCAAAGAATGAGGTCAGCTGACACCTGAATATACTGAATGACCAGGTTATTTCATCAATGGATTTGTTCTTCCTTGATGGCACGGGCATATTCCAAGATGACAATGCCAGGATTCAAATTGGCTCAAAATTGTGAGAGTGGTTCAGGGAGCATGAGACATCATTTTCACACATGGATTGTCCACCACAGAGTCCAGACCTTAACCTCGTTGAGAATCTTTGGGATGTGCTGGAGAAGCTTTGTGCAGCGGTCAGACTCTAACATCATCGATGCAACATCTTGGTGGAAAATTAATGCAACACTGGATGGAAATAAATCTTGTGACATTGCAGATGCACTCCAAAGCTAAGTTACAGATCAGATCTGTGGAAAGACTAGCCCACTCACTGTAAGTTGTTTAAGTATTTTTAAGCAATAAAATTACCTGTTTTGTTTAGATATGAGGGAACATTCAAGGCAAAGTAATGTGCGGACCCATCACCAGAAAAGTTAACATTAATTTTACACCCTTTTGGTCTTTCTTGGTAGACTGAGTGTCTCAAAACCAGGTCTTACACATAGTACAGTCTCTCAAAAATGGGGACACAATTGTTACTGCAGGGAGCCCTCATCCAAAACTATGAGCCCCTATTATCTCCAGAGAAACGCCCCATTAGATTTGAGCACATGATGGACTGTATCTTTTAGGAAGGAGTGAGATAATTAAACTGGGCTAGAAGAACTACGACTCCCTTCTTTCCTGCTCTATGGACACTCTGTCACCATGATGCTTGAGTTCAAAAAGTTATACTCAGTGGTGGAATGCAATATAGTAAAATACTGTACTTAAGTAAACATTTTAGGTATCTGTACCTTACTTAAGTAGATTTTAAAGTAAATACTTTTTACTTTAACTTTACTACATCTGTATCTGTGCTACTCCATTACATTTTTGAACAGGACTGAACAGTAAATTTTATTACCTTGAAAAGGCTGAGGATTTATTTTTAACATGTTCATAATTTGAGCAAACAAAAATAATAAAAAAAAAAAAAAAAAACAGCAAAAATCCCAAAACAAAACTATCAGTTCAGTTGGTTCTGTTGAGCAAATTTCAGTACAAATCTTTATCAAAATCGCAACATTTGAAGCTTTATTAGATCTCAAATTCTGTACAAAATTCTTTTACTTTTTACTCTTTAAGTACATTTTTACTTAAGTAGATTTTTTCATGACTCTTTTACGTGAGTATTTCTTTGCTCATGTATCTGTACTTTTACTTAAGTAACAAAATTAAGTACTTCTTCCACCACTGGTTATACACAACAAGACCATTACAAGAAAAGAATACTTCTATTTTTCTTTACAATATTTATTTATTTATTTATTTGGTAATTTAATTGCAATGGCACTGGTAGTACCTAAGTGTTAGATTTAGATTTAAAAAGTAAAAGCAATATCTCATGCGAAAACTCAGAACCTCCAGAATTCACTTACTGAGCTACAGAGGCTGCAGTAGCACTGATTCATGTTTGGTGCTGGGGTTTCAGATCAGATAGAGTGCTTTTAGGTTTAAACCAACTGGATTTCATCATTGACCAAAGTTCAAGCTATATTTGATTTGAACATATTTAATTTATCTCATATCTGTTGACACGCACAGGTCAAGTTTACGAAATTTAACATCTTATACTTCACTGCATTAGCCGTCATTGACCTGAATGTCTCTTGCCAAATATTTAACTTAACCTAATGTCAAAGTGCTGACAGGGTCACTATGACAAACGCTCCAGGGTTCATAGTTTTCAGACCTCTTCCCAAACACATCACTAATCGCTGTGTAAGACCGCAGCCCTTCAGTCTCTCGATGTGTCTGTGGCCTGTCACGACTAAACCACATGACATTAACATTCTCTTCAGAAACTGGAACCATGTCTCACTCTATTCATCACAGCACACACCACCAAGACAAGAGTTTTGTGATCCGCTTGAGACCTGGACTTTTTAATAATGGGCGTTGGGAAATATCTATCAGCCTGAAGCATCAAAAAAGTAGTAGAAAAGAGAGTTAGTGGTTAATTTTCTGATTTTATAATTTTACTTTTATTACTATGAAATAAAAGAAGAGCAGCTTCAAATCTCCAAAATATTCAGTTCAAATATAATTAATCTCCAATGTGTGATTTCGATTATTACGTCTCTTCAAATTATAGTTGGTATTTTCTGACATAGACTAATAAACTGATTTGCATATACTTAAATCAATAGGACTATGATTGGTCAAATATTTATACAATTTCTGCATTTTTTTTACTTTATTCATCTTGTATTTAGTCCTGAATTCTTCACTGACAAACTTCAAGGAACCATTTACACTCAAGCATTCAAACACCAGCGTACACAGACTGGAAAGGAGGAAAGGAGAGCATCTTGCCCAAGAGCACAAAGGCAGTACATTGAACTGTCAACTTTCAGGAGACATCATTGGCATTAAAATATGAATAAAATATTAAACAGGTCTAGTCCAGCAAGCATGCACATTGATAAAGTTGTAAAATTGTGTATGTAAATTTTGTGTAATATATATATATATATATATATATATATATATATATATATATATATATAAACAAGTAAGTATAGAATTTGAATTAGAATTGAATTAGAATTGAATTAGAATATAATAGAATCTCACCCCCCAGCTGAAGAACACAACTAACTCTCACTGACAGCTAATGCGTTCTCCCCCTCTGCTTGACTCCACAGGAAGAGGAGCTGGTGAGGGAGAGCCGTGGCTTTTACTTCCGGGGTTACGGCCTGGGCCACTGCCTGCAGACCAAAGAGGGCACTCCAGTCGAAGGGTCTACCGTGTTTTCTCCTCCCCCGCCCCCTCCCCCGGTCACCATGTGCGACGGGGAGATGCTCCACAAGAGGTTCGTGGACCGGGCCAAGCGCATCGACACCATCTCCAGAGCGGTGTTCCCGTTGAGCTTCCTCATGTTCAACATCTTCTATTGGATCACCTACAAAGTGCTGCGGCATGAGGATATCCATGCAAACTTGTAAGGACAAAAGGGCAGACAGATATGATGGTCGATCTGTTTTTTTTCCTGGAAAACCAAACCTGCCTAGTCAGATCTACATCAACAGCGAGGGCGTGTGCTTCAACTTTGACCATTGCTCAAAACTTGTGCTCAGGTGCCACTTCAGGATCTCATGAGGCGATTGGAAATATTTCTTTTGCAAGTTTCTTTTGGAGTTTGAAGTTTTTGTGTGAATTACAGGCTAATTATAAAACATTTCCGAGATCCTGGCTGGTGAAATGACTTGAATTTTAACACTATAATATAACTTTGAATGAATGTTTTTGAAGAACTCAAAATACAAAAGACATTTTTCTACCAGATAACTAAATGGGCTCAACAGGCGGACGGCAGAGGATCTTTGATATTTATGTAAAGTGGTGATCAATAATTTTAGCCACATCTTGTAGCAAGAAATTCTATACAACCATGTATAAAATGTACATATACAAAGCTGTTCATCTAACTGCAAAAGCACAAATATGTATTTCCTTTTGTCTGAATTTAAATAAATTGTTATTCTGCCAGGAAAAGATAAATGTCTCTTTCAATGCACTGGATACACTGCACAAGCATTATGTCAAGTCTGGCTGTCAGTCTGCTGCTCAATGCAAACTCAAAGCACTATGCACTTATGGGAAAACGCTTAAGCAATTTATTTTTGGTGTAAGTATGCAGTGGTGAAAGAAGTAGTTAATTTTGTTACATAAGTAAAAGTACAGATAATGTAGCAAAAAATACAAGTATTTTTTTTATTTGATACTTAATGATATTAAAGTACCCGTCTAAAAATGTACTGAAAGAGTAAAAAGTATTTTGTGCAGATGTCGCACAGAAACAACCAAATCGATTTTTTTTCTTTATATATTTTGTTCGCTCAAATTATGAATGTGTTCAAAATAAACTCCTCGGGCTTTTCAGCAGGTCTCAGAAAACAACAACAATAATAAAAAATACTTTGACTTTTTAGTCCAGTTCAAAAAGGTCATGGAGAAGAAAGTGGAGCTACCTTCTCTCAAACGTGGTAAAGTAAAAAGTATCCACACCAACTGAAGTATAAATTTTAGGTAGCTGTACTTTACTACTTTCAGTTCGTTACATTTCATCACTACAAGTACTTATCTCAAACTCTTTGGGCACAAAGTTCTCTCTGGGCACATTCACACCACATCAAAACTGAGATTAACTGGGACTAAACAAGAATCTGGACTAAACTAAAAGAACCAAACAATGTCAACAGCAGGACTAAACTGTGCCCAAACGTTTAGAGTGATGTGATGGCCACCGATTGAAATCCTTACACTTGCACAAATACAGCTGCATATAGAAATGATTTAAGTGGCTAAGCAATGCAGCCACAGATTAGCCGCCCCACACTCTAATGCTTTTCTATTGGAGCACTAATAGACCCCATCAAGCCAAATCCCACAGACACCAGGCCCAGCCCTTAAACCCAAAGGTAGTAAATCCAATTGGACCATAATGCAATCTGTAGCACGCGCAAAAGGACTCATCAGCACTGGCTCCTTTGAAAAGCTTGTTTTTATTATGGCAATAATTGTTTGCTACGAAACCAGAGGAACACAATCGATGCAGGAGGAATCATGGCTCAACCTGCTTAAGAGCCACCATTACAGAAAAGTGTGCAAAAGCAGGGATGCGGAGACAGGGGAGCATCGCCAGCCAGGGAGGACGAATGGGTTTTTTAATAGGAAATCAGGGGGTTGTTTTATCAACTAATGAGTTTGAAAAGGACCTCGGCGTTTCAGTGTTAATGACAATGAATTCTGAGAGGCGGTTACTGTCCTTTTGTCTGCAGTCCTAATCAACTCTTGTGTTTGCTGTGCTCCCCCAGGTAATGAGGCAAATGTGTGGCTCTTAATGGACGGGCTATTCCTCTATCTTCTTATCGGTATAATGAGGCTGACTTATTTAATGTTTGTAAGCTATAATGCAATGTTTATGGTAGAAATGGTAATACACTGCGTTTTCTGATAATGCTACAGCAACTACATAAAAAATGCTTGTTTACATCCTTAATTTTAACACATTTTAGACACATTTGAGGCTACGTTACACACCTGTTTTGCGCAGTGTTTTATTATTTTAAATGTAATGGTTGTGTGTGTCCATAACAAAAGAAATTGCAGTGATGATAAAATGCTTTGTTTCTCAGTGAATACGGAGCAGAATGTTAAACCATTCTCACAAATAATGCAACCTGGATCATTAAGTGTAATGGTTCGCGATGTGTAAAAGAAACACAAGCTGACAAAACTAACACAGGTTTTAAAACAACATGGGTAGAAGCCACTTTGGGTTGAGGTGAGGAGTTTTCTAGACTTAAAAAAAAATCCTAACCTTAATGTGAAACAATGAACCTCATTTAATGTTACAAAACAGATTAAAGGTCCTATGTTGCACAAAATTGACTCTTGTGAGCTTTTAGGCATGTTAGAATGTTGTTACCTCATCAAAAACATATCTGGAGTTGTGTTTTGTTTCATTCAGACATGTTTGAGTAACCCTTTATTATTAGTCTGTCTATATCTCCAAAGCTCAAAATGCTCTGTTCCAGCTTGTGATGTCATGTAGTAGTAGTTTTCAAGGTAACAGCTACCTTTTTATCTTTAGTTCAATAGAGATTAGCAATTCCGGGGCTGAAATTATCCAAATGATTCTAGTGAAGGTGTATGGAGTTTAAAAACACAGTGGAGCACTTCCTGTATTACCACATGACATCACAAGGTGGAACAGAGTGTTTTCTGTTTAACACACAAACCCTGTATATTTAGGCATTACTTAGAGTTCTTCTCTTAAACATGTGTGAATGGAACAAAAAAACATCTCTAGGTATGTTTGTGATGGAAACAACATTGTAACATAGATCAGAAAATAGTGTAATGTGAGCCCTTTAATCTTATTGAACTTGTCAATGGTTCCGCCCAAAAATTAATTTGGACATGAATTGAAACACTGATGACTTGGTAATTGTTGTGACTGAATAAGCCGTTTGAATAACAATACACCGTCCACTCAGAATGAGGCTTGCAGTACCACAAACATGGAACCAACTGTATTATTTATTCAGAAATATGCATCAGAAGTCATGTCTATAATAGTATTGTTCCAGGCCTTCAAGAAAATTGAAAAAAATATATAAAAAAAAATAAACCGCTTTTTTAAATCCACCATCCTTGACATTGACACATGATTCAAAACAGCTCTGTGATTCGTGGACCATTATGCAGTGCTACTTCATCCCTAAACAAAGCATGTATCCTTTGAATGTATATCGTTTCAAAGGCACGCGAAGTCTGATGTATTCCAATAATGGGGGACCTAAGCTTTGAGCAACCAAACCAAATCCCTATGGTATGTTGACTTGGACAAACAACACCCCCACAACCTTTTCCCCATGTCACCGTGGCAACCATCACAGCCTCTGATCTATAAAGTAATCCTGCACGTGGAAGGACGGGCCTAAATGAGAACATTAAATATTCATTCTTCCAAGAGGTTCCTAGATGAAACGTGGATGAAACTTGAAATTCCGCCACGTATAATGACCACTTTACTCTGATGAATGTCACGCCAACGCAAGGGTCATTGGATAGAAACGAACAAAAAATAAACAAGGATATAGACATGAGCATATCCGCGGGAACATGTTCAAGGTGGGATAATCAACATGCGCTTCCCCCCCTCCGCGTTTCAGCTGAATGTCAATGGTGCCAGCGCTAAAACTGATGTGTGAGCTGGGAGAAAGCAGCCTTAAGACCCGCAATCAATAACGCTGTCCCTTGGAGCGCTGGAGAGCATCTAACCCTCCCATGCACATAAAAACAAGAACACACGTGTAGACACAAATATAATCCTCGGATATCGGTGCCACGGTGACAGTTACTAGCATTGTATTGATGAACTGGCAATAAACAGGAGGTCCATTTTGGGTGGAATGTAAATGGCAGAGAAGGAGCGTGCTTACAATACTACTTTTACTTTCTCTTTGTTCGTTCATGTATTGATTTCTTACTGTAAAGCCAGGGTCATGGGAGGCTGCAGCGTTTATTATCTACTTTGAGCTTGAGGCAGCGTGTAATGGCTAGATAAAAATCACCTGGTTTATTTAGGGTTGGCTATAAATAATTAACTTAACCATGATGAGGCTGACATGTTATGTGCAAGATAATGGGTGACAGCGGCTCAGTTGGTAGAGTGTTTGTCCGCCGATCCGAAGGTTGAGGTGCGAATCCCGCTCTCGACATCATCGGTTGGTTAGATCCACTGAGCTACAGGTTGGCGGTGCGATTCCAGCTCCTACAGATGAATGCTGCTGTTGTGTCCTTGAGCAAGACCACCTCACCCCCAGTGTTTGTGTACCTTGACGTAAAGAACTTTGAGTGCCTTGAAGGTGGAAAAGTGCTATATAAAAAGACCATTTATCATAATATTAAAATTGTTGAAAGGTATGCAAAAATAAGAATACTGAGTTTATAATGTAATAGAAAATCTGACGAAAATAATTGTTGACATTCATTTATTTATTTATTTATCTTTATTTATACAGAGGGACCCAATGAGAGCACTCGGGCTCTCTTTTTCATGGGCGCCCTGTTTAAAATACAACACAAACCGAAAAAAACAATCAAAAACAAATAAGTCCATATAAAACATCAAAAACAAGTGCAGATTTGTGTATAAAAGTTTGTTATCAGATTATTAAATTGAAACTGTGTCACCAACGTGTCCAGTTTTGCTTTTCCTTGGAGTGAATTCCATTTTAGTGAAGCAAAACAGCAAAAAGCCTCTTTCCCATCTCAGTTCTGGTGCGGCTTGTCCTTAGCCTTATGCAGTCATGTAATCTGGTATTAAATATTGCGGTATCAATGACGACAAGGTAAATACATTTCCTAACTTACGAAACAAAGTTGTGAATGTTAAAAGCCATTTACAAAAATATTTCATCATGTCTTGCTATTGGATTTTTATTCATTGCTAAAATATATACAGAAATATTTGCCAGTGTCAAGTCACTGATTCACTGGCACATGAATGCATTTGGACAGGACAGGACAGGACTATTACATGGACGTGAAATCAATTTTAAAAATATATTTATAAAGTGCTTTTCATGCATATGTAATTCACACTTGTTTACACAGACAATTCAAATCATTCCTTCACACCCAACTACATAAGCGAGGAGGGACAGGGTCAGTGGTCCAGAGCCACAAAACCTGAAGGGATATTTACATTGTTTCTCAGTGTACCACACCATCGCATTATGCCGTCAAATGAAAAAGCTGCACTAAAACATGAACAGAAATGCATAGAATGGCGCTCAAAATGACAGGTTGCGGGATCGTCTTCTCAGCTACAGTTCTAGAAGACGTTAAATCTAAAATTCATGCAATTTTGTTGCTATGACGCCTGACTGGAAAAATAGCAGTGGAGTGGAAAATGTTGTTTTCTTCTGACAGTGACGTATTAACGAGATATTGCTACACATGTCACCTTTAAATATATGAGTGTAAACACAGAAAAGTGCAAGCTCCACAGTGTAATATACATGTAAACCTAGTCATTGTGGCCCAGCATGAGAGCAGCAATGTCGAGGGGAGGTAAAATGAGAAAACGGATCAATTTGCTAAAAAGTATAGCTTTAGCAGCAACCCCATTGTGAGGAAAGTGGGAAAAAAATAGACTTTAATAAATGATAAATATTCTGACTACTGTTATCAATTGGAATGTCATTACTACATCTATCTGTGTTTCAGTTCCCTCTTTTTTCTCTCTACTGGGATGGATGATCGCATTTTTATAGAGCGCTTTCCCACCTTCAAGGCACTCAAAGCGCTTTACATCACGAAGCCACTCACCCATTCACACAAACAATCATACACCAGCGTACGCAGACATTGGAGGTGAGGGGGGCTTAAATGTCTTGCCTAAGGACACAATAACAGCATTCATCTGTGGGACCTGGAATCACACCCCCAACCAGTGATTTATGTTTATGTCGAGAGTGGGATTTGAACCAACCTTCGGATCAGTAGACAAACACTGTGTTACTGTCGCTTTACGTTCTACCTACATTTATGTTTAAATTATGTTCTACTGTATCACATATTCCATAAATGTGCAACATTAAGTGCTCTTCAAATACAGACTCCAAATGCGTCCATAGATTACCCAACCTTAGGTCTATTATAGTTCCTTCAGTTCGACGAGACTGACAAAACCTTGATGTGAATATCAATGAACAATGAGATACAGTTATGTTACGTTTTAGTCAAATGTGCATTGCGTAATATTCCAGTGGAGGGCCTGCCATCTGTTTGTCTCCATGGAGATGTTATTGCTTTGCCTAGAGCGCTGCAGAGTGTGGAATAAAACATATCTATCTCTGTGTAGAAAAGTAAGTGGAACCACCTGTCCAGGCCAAATTACAGGTCAGATCTATGCAGAGGTAAACCTACTCCTGCAAAGATTGTATTATTTTCTAAGGTGTTTTTGAGGAATATAAACACATGTAAAGTAACAATGCTAGATAGGTCCTGTAATGATCTGACATTTTGTATTTTATTCAGAGTTGATACCTTTTGTTGCTCTTGTTCTTGCTTTTGTATGCGACACTTGGTTGCTATGCCGACAAATTGACATTTTATTTGTCAGTTACTGGTCTGTTTTTGGAGACTGGCTCTAGTGAGTTGACACCGCTGTTGTTTTGCTCTTGTTTTGGCATGGGTTACGGCCTACAGTAGCCCTTGTGTCCAGAAAATAAACAACCAGAACGCTACAATACATTTTATATATACAGTGGAACATTCCAGGCAAAGCAATAACAGGCAGGACAAGAAAAGCTGCGCCTTTAAACCTGTACTAATTGCTAGCCAAAAGTCAAATAAGTTATATCCAAAAGTGTTTTAATCCTGCTCCTATTACACCCATGCTTCTGACTTTCAGAATTAAGTGCGCTGTCCTCACCACTTCCTTTCAGTTATTTTTAGTCCTTTTATTAGTCGGCCTAACATTAAGCACTGAGTTCCATCAGGACTCCGTAAGCCGCTGTAACCTTGTACAAGTGCAAAGTTCCGTCTCTGAGCAAAAGAAAACTCCACCAAAAAGTGTAGGAGCAGCAGGTTTAAACACGGTTAGGAAATGTTGATTCATCCCTCTCTCCGCAGCGCGTACATGGCTCTGGAGAAATCATCCGCGGCAGCCCTCCTCATTAACAAAACATGTATCTACAAACAACAACAGCAGCAAGGAAAACCCACATTTGGAAAGCGCTCATCCCAGTGTAGATATATTTACCCGAAAATCCTACGTGGATTCATTTCCCCTAATCCGTCTCCGCGGCTCTACTGTACATTGGTGTAATACTGCTTGGAGAGGGCCCACAGCAGAGGAGGCTGCAGCTCAGGGGGTTCACATGGATAATGATTTCATACATGTGAACCAGAAATGTGTTCAAACAAGAGGAACAATACATTAGGCTAAAGATTTATCTGAATAATATGAGATTTGTGCTGCAGTCTGCCTATAGCACTTTTGGAGCACAGCAAGATTACAGATTCCATAGTTTCCCCCATTACAGCGAATCCTCAAGTTATGTACTCCTTCAGATGGGTAGGCCAACTCCTAACCAGGACTCTTACCCTCAGACAATCAAGTATTCCTTTACTTGTAACCTTACAGGAGAGTCATTATGTAAAACTGAGATCTTATCCATGCCATAATGTTTTTCCTCATGATAAGCTTAGTAAAAGTATTTTGAGCGATTGCATACATGGGTGAGTAATCTTGTAATGTTCTGAGTTTGTTCTGAGTTTGAGTTTAAGTTCTCGGAACATTTCTTTTTCCACCTGCCTCCGTCTCCGCCTGGTCTGTACTTACTGGCACTTATTTTAAAAAATAAGACTCAGGGTCATAGATTGTTTACCCAAAGTCTCAATCCTCTCTATCCCCATTTCACACTACAGCTGTCCTGTCAAATAAACTCTTTGGGCCAGAAAATCTTAAAAAAAAATAACATAAAATAAAAGAAATCCTTTTGCTTGGAACCGTAAAATGCAGAGGCGGAGCCAGCAGCAGAAAATCAGTTCTGCAGTTTTGAAGAGAAGCCAGATGACTGTGGTTTACAATGAACTAAATACCAGGATAACACACTATGGACTCTAGAATTATTAGGCACAATACAAGCTAATATCCAAGACATATGTACAGTGTGTCTCTGTTGAAGAGGCACCACTCACACCTGGAGCGACCCCTCCTCAACATCACAAATGAACCTAATAATCTATCTGTAAACCTTATTGCTACAACTCAAGTACGATGTCCTCCATTTGTATGGTATCCATGAAATACTCAGGTGAACCACCTGAGACATGTGCGTGTGTTGTGGTTGGAAAAGTGAGCTGCGAGGAAGGTAATTGTTTCTCCAAAAGATCAATTGAGGAATCTAAATGTCTTTTGAGCCTCTGAGAATATATATGCTCATTTTACAAAACAATAACTGAAAAACATCCCCGTGGAGATCAGTTGTCATGTTGCAATTCTTCTTATGTTTTGTTTGGCTGTTTTTCATATTAAAAACAAAAAGAACTGTGTACACAGTGTGGGGTTGTCAGGATGCTTAGCTCACATAAGATTACAGCTGATTATGCTGATTATACGGCACTGACAATATTCCTTTTAAATACAAGTTTACTAAGGACCGCCTTGAAAAAATCTCAAGGGGCTAACCTAAATAAGTAAATAAATACTTGTTGTAATTGACATATATGAAATTTGACCTAAGGATCTAGAAATCTGTTAGGCCTCTGCTTGGACGACTTGGTTGCCCTGAAAAGGACAAGGAATGGAACTATCTGACTTCAGCTATAAAATAAACAACTGCACAACTAAAATAAAAGTAAATTAACAGTTATGGAACTGTACAGTACTAATTGTAGTAGCACTCACATGAATACTCTGAGCTCCTTCACCTCTGAGGAAGAGAAACTTTGAGTAGAGCTGCTACTCCTCCACATAAATAGGCTCCAACTTGTACACTGTTCTCACTCAAATATATGCCCTAGCCTGTTTCACACTGACAAAATTTGCTGCAGGTGCTCCATTCTTAAAATTCAAGTTTCAAGTCCTGGGAAATTGTGTCTGATGTCTCCACAGGGCAGCGCCCAAAGCAGCCCACAGGCCAGAAACTAGATACATGTGAAATAGGTGTCATTATGGCTTTGTTAAAACAGGGCGCTGATATCATTGCAAATGAGACCCTACCATAGTCAAATGATTTACTCTATGCATACACATTTTGTCAAACTTTCAACATATATTTTTAGAAAAGTGTGATGCAAATAAGGATCGAAAAATCTTTAAGTCATAAAGCCCAACTTATCCAGCAAGGTGGCACGGCTGTGACAGTTGGAAAAGGTCACTATGTGTGCTAATTAAAAGTGCAGCAAAGAAAAGTCTCTTTGTTAAATATCATGGATCCCTGTGAATGCCAAACAGAGCGGAGCATGATAATGAATGTGTGAAGTGACATTGTGGTAAGTGCTGGTCAGGAGCCCCCACCAGACTAATCTTTAAAGACGAGAGGGTTATACTTCAACCTCACAAGTTTGTTTTTTACTCTATTACTAGGAATATGTGATGTATACTGTCAAAGCAGCTCCCTCTACTGGACACCTCTTGTAAGGCTCCAAATGAAGATTCAAATTGCCTTATGTCATCTCTCTATAAAGGACAAGAAGACATACAACTATTGAACTTTGAACTGTGCTTTCCATGACTAAATAACCACAGAAATAGTTGCAAATATTTTCAATGTATAGTCACAACATATGTCCTGCTAATAATGCAATAACCACCAAAACTTCAAATTACCATCAGCTTTAAAGGTCCACTATGTTACTGTTCTGGTGGAGGGCCAGCTATCTGTTGACTATGGACTATGGAGATTGTATTACTTTCACTAAAATGTTCCACAGTTTGGCATTAAACTTATCTATATCTGAATACAAGCAGGTGACGCAACAGGTGAAGTTACATGTCAGGTCTGATGATGAGCAGTGACCCCGCTCACAGTAAAAAATGCATGTTTTTCAAGATATATTTAAGAATAAAAACACCTGCAATTGAATAAATGCAAGAAAATAAGTTTAATGCCATACTGTGGAATATTACAGGAAAAGCAATAACTGAAACCAACTGAAATTTACATAAATCTGAGAGAACTTTAAAGGTGCACTGTTTAGATCATATTGATACTTTGCAGCTGATACCAACAACATTCCCTGCTGGTGTGATGCTAACTGAGGGCACTGCTCTGTCTAAAGCCCTGTCACTCAAATTAGACTTTACTATAGTCTTTGTTTTAACATGATCTGACCATAAAGAACTGATTCAGCTGGAACTACAGGCGAGATGATTTGTACTATTAAACAAGTCCCTTTCAAATAACATACACTCTCAAGCTAGCTAGCTAGCATTAGCCAACAGTTGTTCATTTAGTCACACTCACCTAAGCAGGACTATGAACGCTCGTATTGATCACGGGCTCCTGAAAATGTGCTGAATCCATTTAGTAGTTTTACAGAGTTTTCAGACTATCATAAAACTTTCTGGACTGTGTATGTGCATTGTGTCATGATCACTGCTGAACATTCCGCCATAGACATACATGTAGAACACCCCCAGTATGATGTCACTGCAAAATATCAATACACTTACATATATTACACTTGATCCAGGAAGGAAAACTCATTCAACATCATAACATTTTTCTCATATTACCTGAATATCATTTTGTAGCATATTTTTTGCAAGATATTCATGGCTCCTTTGACTCGATTTTTGAACTGCACACAAGGCTCTGGATGTGCTGATACAAATAAAGTGCACAGTTTGACACATGCGATCTAACTTGATAAACCACTGACATGTTCTAACTTCTGGTCAGCACAAATTCTGTTAAGCTAAAGCTACACACCACATTAGAAACTGCCGACAGTGATATTACAGCATCTCCAGCACATCCACCAAGCCCAGTTGCCATGGAAACGCGGGGCCTGCTGAGAAGCCAAGAGCCGATCACTTTGAGAGACATAGGAGACCAGGGAGTTGAGACCGGTGGTTGCACTTTTGCACAAGGCTAAAGAATATAGAATTTATTTCAGTTTCTTTTTTTATTTTCAGTTTTTGTTGGATACATTTGGTTACAGCACACAAAAATATGCTCAGCAGGCATTTCAGAAACCACTCGCTCACTGTCCACTTCCTGCTGTGTAGTGTTTGGCTTATATGAACCCACATGCCTCATTCATTGCACCATTGTAACTAGAAGAGCAATAAGTGCTATTAAATTCACATTACATAGAATTGCATTTAAAGATATTTTAGTGCCAAGTCCATCTTAAAATGTCATCTCCCCGCCTTATGTTAAAGGTGCTATATAACAAAAAAACATACCTGGAGTTGTATTTTATTTCATTCACACATGTTTGAGTTACTCTGCATTATTACCGGTAGTCTGTCTACATCTCCAAAGCTCAAAATGCTCTGTTCCACCTTGTGATGTCATGAAGCAGTAGTTTTCAAGTTATCAGCTATATTTTACAGTTTGTTCCATCTTATGATGTCATGTGGTACTACAGGAAGTGTTCTACTGTGTTTTTAAACTCCATACATCTTCACCAGAATCATTTGGATAACTTCAGCCCTGGAATTTCCCATCTCTACTTAACAGAGTATTTTCTGTTTGAGAGAAAAACTCAGCCCCAAATATACAGGGTTTGTTAAACATGTGTGAATGAAACTAAACACTACTCAAGGTATATTTGTGATGAAGAAAGAACATTTTAACATATATCAGAATACAGCGCAATATGGGCCCTTTAAAGCCTGTCCCCATGGAGATGTTATGGCAGTAAATTATCTTGATGGAGACAAACAGGCCATGTTATAGATCTGTGGTGAGGTGAAGATGCGATAATGCTCACTGTTGAAAGCATGTTTTTTTTCCATTTATTACTTTATTTGTTTAGCACCTGTAACAGTTTAAAGCCACACTGAACACAATCTGTACGATCTTAACCATGCCATATAATGCCATTTACCTCACACTTTAAACAACATACATCTATAAAAAGCTGCACAGAATGGACTGGCAAGATGTTTCGTGAGACATAGACATTTCATAAGCTTCCTAGAGAGAAGTAAAGACTGAAACGTAAGCAAAGCAGAGGTCCAAGTATCGTAGTCTTCACCCTCCCAATAGAACAAACAGTCTATGAACTGAACTGAACCTGTAACAAAATATTCACTTTCAAGCTCAAAGTTCTACAGCTAAGTATTTTCTGCTATGTACTCTCTTTTGAAAGTATACTGTGCATTTGGTTCTTATAGTGCTGAAATACAGACAAAACATAAAAAGTGGTCTGCCTATTCATGGTCACAGATGAGAAAATATACAGTAAAACTAGAGCAATTTTATCTAGGGTGAACAGATTTCCAAAATGAAAAACTGGGACACAGCTGGGTTGGGCTGTTTGGTAATAATACAATTGTGAAAAGAGCGTGTAATTAAGAATATCATTATGCGCTCGGTCCATACATGACTTATTCACATATCTTGCTGTGAGAGACTTTAGACCAAGCAAGTGAAAACATATTTTTGTGTTCTGGTTATTTTTTCTGTATTTTGGTTAAACAAATGACAATTTATGCCCCTCTTTGCTTTTGGCAATTATCAAATTGGACTAAAATAGGGACATCTGGGACATTTCTTAAAATTAAAAACTGGGAGAAATCAGTGGTTTTGGTTAAATCTGCTGGAACCTGGGACACAGGGGTCAAAACTGGTACTGTCCCTGGTAAATATGGATGTCTGGTCACCCTATTAATAATATCACAATGCATTTACAGCCTCAAGCTTGCTTTACTGACTCAATTTTACCCGTTTGTTGTTTTTACTCTTCGCAACTTTTTCCATTGAGATCAAATGTGCAGAAAAGTGTTCAGAAGAATCCTGTTTGAAATAATGAAAACACAAGGGACGGCTTTTGTTACCTTGTCGTAACTGGTCTGCTAATCTTCACAACCGCTATGGCATTGGGAATAGCACTTTCACTTCAAACTTCTTTCCAAAACCTTTAAATATTTCGCTGTTGTTGGTAAGACTAGGAAGATTTAATTTGCATGTCACATTATTAGCGGTTGTGAATTGGCTCATTTTAGTAATTAGCATTTAAAACAAAAAAGAACATGCAAAGGAAGTTAAAATCTCATTATGCCATTGCAATTTGATTTGAGTGCTACAGAGCTTAGTGCTAAGTATAATGAACTGTATCCACGCTGTAAACTAGGGGTGTTGGGAGCACGGGGGCACGGAGAGGACACGGAATCGTAATTGCGGAATCTCCTGAATGAACAAGGATACTGATCTCGCCTTGTTACCATGGTGATGCTATCCATAAATCCCAGTATCCTCCGTATCCCTCCACCCTCGACCGTCTTTTGTTAAGGTAGGTCCTTGCACAAACACAAGGACAGTTGTTTTTATGCCAAACACATATTCTCGCTGTCACTGTAAGAAAATATGGTCGCGTTTTCATTATCACAGAAAAGGGCACCTCCTCTGGTGTCTGTTTTGTCTGGATAGCAGTGGAAAATAACAGTAAAATATGAGTTAGGAAGAATGAATGGGTGAATGAATGAATGGCTAAATAAACAAACAAATAGAAGAATAAATATGGTCAAATGTGCAGTAGTCATTTGTTAGTAGTGCTAACAGTTTATACAAGTAGATTTTAAAATGGTAGCCTAATCATAGAAATGGAGGAAGTAAAAGGAGGAAGTAAAACTCAAGAAGTGATTTCTCAAACTATACAAGTGGCACAATGGGTGTTTGCCCTAAAACCAGAGGGTAACGTTCAAACTTCATCACAACCCATAAACATCTTAACTAGAGAGGACAGAGGGCCAATATTTGCACTTTTTAGCGTGCAGGTCGACAAGTTTGGCTGTCCACCTGACCAAAGGAAAAGCATTTAACTCTACTTGTGAAAAACTGTGACTGCACTAATGAAGTAAGATTGTAGATTAGTTTGTTTTGCAATTTCTATTAATATAGTATGGGGAAAATTGTTGTTTTTTGTTTTTAAGCAGTGTGTTTCAGGGGACATCACAACATTCTATAGGCCAATATTATTTAATGCACATGGGGGGCAGCTAAAATTAGTATTGTTAAAATGCAGATACTTGTTGTAATACGGTGAGTTCTCAGGTCTAGTCACTAATAGAAATGATCAGGTTCAACATTTGTGAATTTACCTTTTGAATATTCCTTATGAAAGTACAATGTAATCAACAGGGAAATCTGGCTCTGAGAGTATGACATCATCACATTCATTCAGGATCAGCATCAGCCATGAAAAAAAAACATATCGGTTGATCTCTAATCTTGACCATCCATCTGATTTGAATACACACATTTGCATCGCTACTTTTCCTAGTGAACAATGAGTAGATCTATTAATCAAAAAGCTGTTAAAACTTACGCTCTCACTAGAAATAAAGTATGTGCCACTTTATTTTCTCTGCTCCCACTGCACGGCACCACAGAAACACGCTCTAGGCTGCGAACTCACCTGCAGAAATCAATTTGCAGGTCTGTGGTAAACCATGAGACATATTGAACTGCTATACTGAATAATTTCTTCAGGTAATGCAAAGGCGACATTGCGGGGAACGACTCCATTTTTCAACCCTAAGTGAAAAATTAAGCCCCGAGTATATATTATTTAAAAAAAGAACCGCATTGATTGAGCTTTTTGTACAAAACAGAATACTCCAAAAGATTTTACTTCCCGGGTGAGCTTTGGGGGGGCAGTGAATGCTTGGTACATGCATGATTTGGCTTATCGGAGTCCGCAGGGCTTTTCTTGGCATCAGTATATCTCTCAGTGAAAAGGTCAGCGCCTGCTTCTGTAACACAGATGCAACATGCGACCCGTGGAAGATAAGTCGGAACTCGGAGGAAGGCTCACTCGCTTCTCACGGAGCAGTGGAAATTGTGCGTGTACAGTCCCCGCTGCTTGTGTACAGTAAATAGATGATTACTACATGTTGTGAAAAGGTGGTAGATACTGAGGCATGCAACAAAGGTCACCGTTTGACACATATCCTAGTTCAGTCTGGTTTCAGTTTTAGTCTAGTCCTGGTTTAGTCCTGGTCTAGTTCTGGTTAGGTCCAAGTTTAGTCCTGATTTACATTTGGTCAAGTCCTGGTCTAGAACTTCTGGTTTAGTCCTGGTCTAGTTCTGATTTAGTCCTGGCCTAGTCTTGGGTTAGTCCTAGTCTAGTCCTGGTTTAGTGTTGGTGTAGTTCTGGGTTAGTCCAGACTAGTCTTGGTTTAGTCTTGGTGTAGTCTTGGTTTAGTCCTGGTCTAGCCCTGGTTTCGTTTTTGTTTAGTCCTGGTCTAGTCCTAGTGGATGCCTACTGGAGTATTATGAGTAAACTTACTAGTAATGTTGCCCTCTAAAGTAAAGTTTGTTACTTAAATAAAAATACAGATACAGAGGTTACTCAAGTAAAAGTACCAAATGGAAAAAATCTACTTAAAATGCACTTCAAGAGTAAAAAGTAAAAGTAAGTATTTCACATAGGTTGCGAATTTTTTAAATACACAAAATGCATGAGTAAAAAAAAACTGATTTGTATTGCCACTGTTGACCAAAATATGTATAATAATTAAAAAAATAAATCAATATCACTGCATTTTATACTTTATGTTTATTTGCTCAAAGCTGAGGCTTGAACTCAAAAACTTTTGTCAGGATGTTACCACGAACATGGTAAAGATAACCCCTCAAATCAAATGAAAAGTGCGTACTCTCAAATGTAGTGAAGTAAAAGTAAAGAGTATCCACTGTAAAATGTATTTCAGTACAGAGTACAGATACATAAAAATTCTACTTAACTACAGTAGGCTACTTTACTGCTTTTACTTTTTTACCTTCCCCCACTGTATTACATCACTTAGTTTTAGAGTAGTTTACTACCTGTATACATGATTAACACCCATTTCTGGTTGTATTTAAAAGTTGTATGTATTCACTTCTGAAGAATTTGGCTACCTGTAACATTTCCCATTAATATTTTTAAAAATGAATTGATTTTCATTCAAAAGCAGTGTCTGAAAATCATAACATAGTCGATGTCTGAAAGTCTGAAATATGTTTAATTCACAAGTACAAGGTCATAAAGTGTGTTCTTTCAAGTGTGTTGGTCAAATTTTTACACCAAGATTCAAGGAAATGCTTTGTTTATTACTTCTTATGGGCAAATCATAATCCACTTAACTACAAAATAACAAAAAATACAGCTGACTAAAGTAGATACTAGTGCAAAGCTGCAGTAGATGAATAAAATGCCAACTTCACTTTAAGCCCTTGTCAAAACTGCCCTATGGCTCTGTCTCATTCTGGCGTCTGAAGAATGGCAAAGTCTCTAAAAATATCACAACAAACAAATAGTCAGCTTTCAGTCCGTAAATATCACCAAAGTACTTCTGGTTGTTTATTTTCTGAACGCAGGGGCTACTGTAGGCCGTAACCCGCCCCAAAACAAGAGCAAAACAACAGCAGCTTCAACTCACTCGAGCCAGTCTCCAAAAACAAACCAGTAACTCACGTATAAAACCTTCACGTCAACTTGTCGGCATAGCAACCAAGTATCACATACAAAAGCAGTAACGTTCACAACAACACAAACAATTACAAGAACAACAAAAGGTGCCAACCCTGAACTAAATACAAAATATCAGATCATTACAGTACAATATGGCGCTGCAGCTACAGTAGGTCATTCTTTGAGTACACACATACTTATACACCTCTATAGAATGAAATACTATTAATAATACTTGTTTCAAAGTACCAAACATGCCATCCACTCGCTACAGAGCTCATTAATTACAATATTTCACATGTACTCATCTGGTATTCACATTAGCAGAAAATGAGACCAATTATCTGCTAAAGAAGTGTGACTGATTATTATAGTTGTTGTTTGAAAAGAAAAAAAACTGTATTTCTTTTGATAGTGGCCCTTAGCTATAAATGCTATAAATATGAATAATGTTGTTGCTAAATTATTTATTATAATTAAGATTTATTGAGGAAAAAAAAAAGCTTTCAGTTCACCCAATATCTGCAAGGTAGCTTAAGGGAAAATGGAGGAAATGGTTACAGTCTGATGAGTTTTTTATTTTGTTTACCAGTGCAGGATAAAGTAACACACAAATTACCCAATAGGCTTTTGTACATATTTAATTACTAACGTGTGAAGATGTAGTTTTTGGTCTTAGAATGTACCACACTGCTAGGAAACTCTCAGTAATTCCTTTTTGGAAATAAAAGGAAGAATAGGAAACTGCTTATCCAGTCATAACTCCACTCCAGAAATGATAAATGAAAAATAATGTTGAAAAATGTCCCCAGTTAACAGCACAATTTACAGCTGATAAGATTGTTTCTATAGGTATTACCAAAGCTATTTCAGAGGCTCTCAGATTAACAAGAGCCTTAAAGCAGCACCATCAGCACGTGTGGACTCTCCCCAGTGACGTTCAGATATAAACAATGTCAGGAGCTCATTACAGGTCAATAAATGCCTTTCTTTCTTTTTCGTTTTTTTCTCTTCTATGAATGTAGCATGAGAACATGTTCCATATGACTATGGCATACCTGTGTTTCTCTTTTCATTCTGTCCATATCTACTTGAGAAAGTTATACATCTGTCATGGCGCTGTCTTCTGTTAGGGGTCCAGGTCCAGTGGTCGAGGAAGTATTCATATTTGTTATTTAAGTAAAAGTACAGACCAAAAAAATAAAAGTATGACATGAAAAAATCTACTCAAGTGAAGTATTAAAGTATTAAAGTACCCATACCCGTATTAAAGAACCTGTAAGTAAAAAATGTACTTAAAGAGTAAAAAGTAAAAGTATTTTGCATGTTTGAGTTCTTATAAAGATTTGAATGTTTTGATTTTGATACAGATTTGTGCTGAACTTTGTTCAACAGACACAAATGAACACATTTTTTCCTTATCTGTTTGTTTGTTCAAACTATGAACATGTTAAAAATAAATCCTGCTCTCAAATGTAGTGAAGTAAAAGTATTCACGTTACACTTAAGTACCTTACATTCCACCACCATTCCCAGGTCCAAATTTTGGCAGAGTCAAATTTAAATCTGACATTTCGATGCTTGGAGGTTTGGAGCCTCACTGGTTTGAACAAAGGACAAAGATTTTGTATGAGGCCAGTCTCTGGGTAAAACCTCTTATAATGATAAGGGCTGACAAAAAAGAAAAAAATTACCCTTGACATTTGACAAAAGGTCAGGTTTTGTATCCATTTTACAATCCGACAACAGTGGGAATATAAGCATTATCATCATCAGGAATTCTGCCAACTCACAATTGTTTATTGCTCTTCACTGCGTGAGAAGAAAAGACAACAAGCCAAGCACTGACAGATCACAGGGCTATTTACAGATCTGTCTCATGACACTATAACCTTGCTTTGTTTTTGTTATAATAAATAAAGTCAGTGCAAACTCCATAATCATTTTATTATGTTTGCTCTAAAATACAACCATAACAAAGTAGGCACATCTCATCAGTCTCTCTGCATGTGTTTAGAGCATCTCTGACAGTTTCAAGTGAAAACATCCAGATTCATTTAGCTAAGCAGAGGGGTGTCCATTTACCACTAAGGAACATGTTGTTTTTACTTCTTTTAATGACTCAACAGTCAAACTGTTGTGTTGGATCCAGTGCTAATAAATAGCTTGAAGCCACATCAATATGTACATAGTCCTGCTAAATTATAGCTCATGGCATGTATGGCAATTTTGATTAGCAAACCTCCTCTGGGAACTCAGCAGTGTGCAGTTTTCTTTAAGGGAATTCAGCACTATGCACTGCAGAAATTCACTGCCACATTATGTATCTATTTAATTGTTCAAGACAAGTAAATTATAGCCTATTATATGTAGTTTTGTGTTGCTTATAGTCACTTTCAAATTTGTATAGTTATAGGCCAATAGTTAAGTTATCATGCAATATGCCCACATATAATTTTAGGCATCCTGAACAGAGCAAAAAGTAGAGTAGAGCAAATTTGTACTCAAGTAAGAATACTGCTAAAGGCTAGTTTTTAGAATTGGCTATAGGCTTAGTAAGTCTATTTGTTGAACACAGGCTACTGCTCAAGTACAACCTATTGAGTGAACATTTTGAACGTACCATCTGATTTGACAGTTTATACGCTTATGTAAAACTTAAAATAATTTCATGTGACTTATTTCGCCTATAGTTGTACAGATAGAATATTTACATCTTAAACTCAAGCTAAATACTGCATGGCCTTGATTACATGTGGAACAGGGTGATGTAGGATCAAGTACACACAATTTAAAATGTAAATTATAGTACACAATATGTAATATGCTAAAACATATCACTCAAAACATCAAATATCACTCACTTCCCATACCTGACATAGTTACTGGTGTCATCTGACTGATATCACCCAGCTCACCTGACTCAGTCTATAGATGCTCCTCATTGGACAAGGACAGAGACGCATTTCGCTCCTATTGGTCCAGACGCCTGTCAGTCTTCAAGAGGCGGGACGGACGCTATGAATACAAGGAAATGTGCTTGTTTTAAGATTCCATGGTTTAAATCAGCCTGTAATAGCGGGGCATTGATTACCTGCTGTGAGACGATGGCGGGAGCTGTGTTTGTCTTCACGCTCGTTGTTTTAATGAGTTTTGCCGCGGACGCCTTGGACAATGGTTTGGCACTGACACCTACTATGGGCTGGCTGCACTGGGAGAGATTCATGTGCAATACCGACTGTAAAACAGACCCCGACAACTGCATCAGGTATGACTGCAGCATTGTTTTGTTTTTATGGTGAACAAGCACAATTACGCACAAATTTAAAGAGTCTCTTAAGCATTTTCAGCACAAACCCACTAACTTCTCTCTCAAAATTGACACAAGGTTTACCGGAAGTGGTTTTGAGAAGCCTGTAGGGGGCAGCCTTTTTCAATTTTGTAAAATCAAAGTAATTTCAGTGCAAACTAAATAATAATAATAATATTAATAATAATAATAATTCCACCAAAATGGCTTAATGTGACTGGGAGCCTATGCCTGCAGCACAGTTCTGATTGCATTTTTTTTATTTGCTTTGAATGATCCAGAGCCTGTAATATCCTTTATTTGTTGGGCACTATTCTCCAGCACTATTACACACAGAAGCCAAAGACACTGAAATAACTAATCGAGACTTTAGTTTCATAAGAAGCAAAGAAACAAGGCATAAAAAATAAAAAAAACCCACACACACATTGAAATATTGGCATCTTCAGCCATGATCATATTATTATAGAATTGGCAGTGATTCCTGTGTTGTCCTGTTTCCCTGGCAGTGAGCGGCTGTACATGCAGATGGCAGATGTGATGGTAAAGGAGGGCTGGAAAGATGCTGGGTACGAGTACGTCTGCATAGATGACTGCTGGACCTTCCACAAACGCGATGCTCAGGGCCGACTGCAGGCGGACCCCGACAGGTTCCCCAGTGGAATTAAGAAACTGGCAGACTATGTGAGTTGTCATGACTAGGCATAGATAATATGCCCAACAAAAATCCAAAGCTTCATTTACTTTGCTTGTAATGTGTTTGTTTTCAAAACGGAATGGAATTAAGTTGTTTTATACATTATTATGTGCTAAGCTATACACACAATTTGCATATATAGTAATTTAAAAATAATACAGTATAGCAATGATATTGATTTTATAGTACTCAAAAATCCCCTAACAACAATTATATTTTCTAGAAATATGTGAGTATGTCATACTCTACAATGGAAGGCAAGAGTGACTTTTTTCTATTTATTACATGAAATATCTGATGGGAAAATTCACATTTCACAAACCTTAGAACTTGCTGTCTAAAAACAAAAATCTACATTTTAACAACATTGATTTTAGCTCCCCTCCATCTGTATTTAATGTTTGGCCTATATAAGTTGGGCCATTTGAAATCCAGCAAAACATTGGGATCATTTGTATTGCACTGCCACCTGCTGGTTAAAAAGTAGGCAGTACTGATAATGATTTGACTTCCTCTTGTAGATCCATTCTAAAGGCTTGAAGCTGGGCATCTATGCAGACCTTGGCTATAAGACCTGTGGAGGGTACCCGGGCAGTCTGGGCTACCATGAGATTGATGCCCAGACGTTTGCTGACTGGGATGTGGATCTGCTTAAGTATGATGGCTGTTATTTGGAATGGAAACTGGTCGGAGAGGGTGAGTCCAAATCAAAAATCAACTTTTAGTGCACCTACAGTGGTATTTAGTTGGATAATTTTATACAATTCTATTTCAGGTTACATAAATATGTCAAAAGCTCTCAACAACACTGGAAAGAGCATCCTTTACTCCTGTGAATGGCCTTTGTATGTGTGGCCTTTTGATAAGGTGAGAGGTGAGGTAGTTCTGTTTATATTGTATTTGTGAACAATTTATTTAAATTCTCTCCTCCAGCCCAATTACACAGCCATCCGTGAGACGTGCAATCACTGGCGCAACTATGCAGATGTGTATGACTCATGGAGCAGCATAAAGTCCATTTTGGACTGGAGTGCGAAGTATCAAGACATCATCGTCCCCTCGGCTGGACCAGGAGGCTGGAATGACCCTGATATGGTGCTACTCTACACAAATTGATAAGCATGACAGAATCACTGAACTAGTGTAGATTTAGCGCTGTCATCATTCCATCATATCTGGAGCCATTTTGTCTTTCAGCTGGTAATTGGGAACTTTGGCCTAAGTCATGACCAGCAGGAGTCCCAGATGGCCTTATGGGCTATTATGGCAGCCCCTCTGATCATGTCCAATGACCTGAGAGACATTTGCCCGCGGTCAAAAGCACTGCTACAGAACAAATACATCATAGCCATCAATCAAGACCCACTGGGCAAACAAGGGTACCAGACTAGCAAGGTATGTTCCCCAAAGGCTGTACAATTAATATTCAATTTATCTTGCTCAATATGTATTCCTATAAAAGTATCATATTGTAATGAGAATATGCCTGTTTTAGGGAAACGACTTTGAGGTATGGGAGAGGCCACTCTCTGAGAACAGACTGGCCATGGCTGTGATGAACCGTCAGGAGATCGGTGGCCCTCGTCGGTTCTTCCTTGCTGCAGCCCCAGGCTGGGAGCTGTGTAATCCTAAATGTAACATCACCTTGATCCTGCCTAAGTACCAGGAGCTGGGAGTTGTGCCTCTCCAGACTGACTTGATGCTCCCAGTGAACCCGTCTGGCACCATGCTGTTGACGCTCACTCCCCTCCAAAACACCTTACAGGACCACAAGCTCCGCTGGAACAGCACCTTGTAAATGAAATGACTTTTTTACATTGCCCTCAATTTTGAGCTTGACAGTTTAAAGGCACTTTAAGATTTGTTTCTATTATGGATTTTAAAATCAAATACATTTTAATAAACTAGACAAATTAATGTACTATTTTATTCAAAATGGAGAGTAATCAATGTTATGACACAGCCAACTTTGTTTTTATAAAAATGCTTAATTTTAAGGTCGCATTTCCATTTTACTGTCAAGGATCTTCATTGCCCATAAAAATACTCTGACAAGTTACTGAACAATTCAAGCAACCAAGAGATGTAACCAGTTAAGGAAACTCCCACACTTAAGTTTAACACATTTATTGAAAACTGTGACAACATTACTCCAGAAGACTGGTCCACAGTTTAAAACTGGATGACCTGGCCCTGAAAAAGAAAGTACAGAATTGTTAGAGGATCCTCAATAATAAACATTTACCATTACTCATGCAAATTCAGACAACACTGATAGCAATATACATGCTTGCTCCAACTGATGTAGGTTATTGTGTACATATAAATAATATCTTCAGTGATGCCGAGTCAACTCATAAGTTAAATAAAACACATTGGTGTTAACTATGAGTTATATTTTTGCACAATATATTTTACACTATAAAAGATTGGCCATCTGGCTCAGGTCTGACTAAATCGCTTTGTGGTCAATCTAAAGAACTAATGTCAGATCTGATAAAAGCTACACAAGAGTCAAATGTAGTTCAAGATCATGACAAATCTATTCCCTGCAAGAAATATGGTCTTCTGGCCTGTTCCACACTAGCTGTCAAGTGATTCATTCAAATCATCTTGACCCCATTTTGTTCACATGCTTAGAATCATGATAATCTAAATCAGTTGCCAAAATTGTCATGGACAGTTCACAGATTGTTATACTAAACTTTCTGTATTTGACGGGAGACAAAAAAAAAAGGAAAAAAAAAGGAAAAAAAAAGGGTGGGGGGGGGGAACAGTCCACATACCTTTCTCTTCTTGTCACCTCCCAGCTCAAAGTGCTTGCATCTCTTGATGGCCAGCATTCTCTTTGATCGGCAGTTGGGCTCCACACACTCAAGCCTCAGCACAATCTTCTTTGTTGTCTTAGCCTGCAGATGGCAACATGACAGTTAATACATTCAATACTCTTGACAAACTGTAAGCATCTATTTTCACTTACTTTTTTCCTAAAAATAGGCTTTGTCTGGCCACCATACCCGCTCTGCTTTCTGTCGTATCTCCTCTTACCTAAAGATCGGAAAGACTTAAAATCAGTTTAACATGGAATGGATATTGTCCACACGCATTTTCTCTATTTTACAAAGCATTTTAAAAGTTTGAAAGACGTTAAATAGTTGACAGTGGTGCGACAGCAGTTCTCCAAAGAAACAGCACAAATCTCATCCAAAATAGAAAAAAAAGATACATACAGAAACACTAACATTTAACTTAATGAGAAAATGTTTAGTACGCTGCTGTGGCATGAAGGGTCACAGCTGAAAAAGAAAATTAAATTCTATCTGAGGGATTACAATCACAGCTGCCCATTTGAGCCACTCAGAAGGGTACAAATCACCAATTCACCTCTACCATAGGACTCATGAACACTACAACACGCCTGTCACTTAACAATGCTTGTTTAATGGTTTAATGCTTATTTGTACTTAAGTTATAGCATCACTTTGTCTATATGCTACATTTTACAACATGTGCCAATTAATACTTTGGGGCAAGCATAACTAGGATGTTACTGTTTGAAAACTAGTCACAGACAAAGGCAATAATAAATGTAATTCTCATGAATGAGCACTCACCCTGAGCATAGAGGGAATCCTTTCCCTTCTTGTACTGGGTTACTTTGTGAGGCTGATGCTTCTTGCACTTTTTGCAGAAAGTTCTGCGAGTCTTCGGGACGTTCACCTGTGCACAGCAAAAAAACAGAATTAAAGCCAAAATATAAAAAGGCTCACATCATATCAGGAAAGCTGTCACATCATAACGTGGTACAGAACGGACCACTGTCAAGCTAGTTAGTTAGCAAGTTAGCTTTGGCCCTCGTCCTAGTGGTTTGAAACTGCTCTTTTACTTGTATACAAACACACAATTGCAGCACAAAACCAATGGACATGTTTGAAATTTAACATGTACTCCGTTCGTGAAAAAAGCATCAATAAACCACGCTAGTGTGGAATGTGCACCTGGTTAATGCGAAGTAGTAGAACATACGTGATACAAACAAGCCAGGCGAATACTTTGGTGCATCCAACCACCAAAACACATTTGATCAACACAATATCCAGAGATATGTGTTCTCTAGTTATTTAACCACACGACTGTACGAATGAGATAGTTCAGTTAATCCTAAATAAGGCAGATTATTTGTGATTGTGTGAAACAATCGTATCTTACCATGGCTGCGCCCCGATGCTACGCGAAAGAGGAAGAAGGACCCGGAAGCGCTCCCTAATGTAGCGAGGACCGCGCGTGTGCGGCACTGCCCTCTAGCGGCGAGGCGACCCTGGAGCGCCGTCAACTTTAGAAAACCTGATCACAGAAAATGAATGGGAATTTAAGTCATTAATCCGCGTGAGTATGTGTGCCACTGTCATAAATAACAGAAACACATAACTAAATAATCAAGTAACAGAATTTATGTAGCGTAAAATATGATTTCTATGCTTTTACAAGATATTCCTCTAATATTCGATTTCTAATTTTCCTCTAATACTGTGAGAAAAGTTATATGCACCAAATATTTGCTGACTGCATCTCACATAAAGAAGATTAGCCTATGCACGATGAGGGCAATATGAATATGGACATGAATAAAAAGGGGAAGTAAGTAAGTGGAGTCGATTCCTCTCTGTGGGTGTGTTTTAGTTTCTTGCATCACATATTAACTCACATTTCATGAAAGGCACGCCACAGAGGCAGCTGGATTCTGTGGCAGCACTTCTGAACACCTGCACTCTGATGCTGGAGACGTTTGAGGCTCTGGGTAAGTAAGACTCATCACTATTGTTACAAAGGTTTAACAAGGGGCGGTAGTGCAGACTTGTGCATATGCTGTGTGAAGATAGTGTTAGGAGTTAATGCATTGGCTATAATGACTGATAAACTACTACTAAGTTGAATTTCAGCCTATGATCCTGTGCAGGTTCTTATTTATATGGGGCACCTTTAATTTCAATAGGCCTATCACTTAATATGTCACTCAAATGAGACCACAAATTACTGAAGAAGCTGTAAAAGTCAACAGTAGTACAGTAGTTGGTTAGTCTCTATCAGGCAATGCACAGTTTTACCACACAACTTATCTGTCAGGAAATGTAAGGAAAGACATCAGCATGACAGGTTCCTGTTCAACACAGTCATTTTTTTGTGATAAGTCTGTTTGCTGTGTCACATGGCCAATAGAAGATATGGTACTACTTACTATAAAGATACAATAAAATATATATATATAACTCATTAGAATTTTATGTCAAAATTTATGATATTGTAATATGCAGACGTTGAGATAGTTTTTGTTTTGTGTGTAGACCTATTAACTACAGATATATTTACCAAAACCTGACCAAAACATTTGCATTTTGTCTGTTTAACAATAGCACAGAAGTTTGTCCTTTCCTCCAGCTCAATTAAGAAATAGTCTCTACCCACTCTTTCCACTGACTAACCTATTCCCCACAAAACCTCTCTCTTGGCAGTTACTCCTAAATAAATAGATTTTGTTTTAATGTACACCTTTAACTTCATTGAATTATTCTAAAACAGTCTGATAAACATACATCAGCTATGGACTACATGTGATCTTGTAGTTTCACGGCTTAACCCACATACAAGCTGACTGTGAAAAAAATGGTTCAAGTGTGACTGTTACTTGCAGAAACAGCACTCTACTATCAAACATTAGGATACATTTGTTTGGCGAGATATGGTGTACCGCTCTCCATTCCCCATTGCAGTACAACGTTGCAGCAACTTCCCCATGAGTTTGCCTATGTCAGCCAGTTAGAAACGTAAAAACCTGTTCAATAAACCTCCAGTGAACATGTCATTTCAAAATAAAGCGGACATATTTAAAAGAAATGGAGCCTAGACAAGACCTCGATTCTGAAAAAAAAAAAACACAACAACTATAGATCGCATTGGGTAAAAACAGCATTTGAAACAAGTCATTGAATTGAATACAAAGTTACATGATGAAGACATGACAGTTGTATGTAAAAGGCATTCTGGGTAGTTTGAGTTAGCAGTGCACATCAGTAGTTGTATAGCTCAGTTGTTATAAGGAAGTGCTCAAAATAGGTTGTACTGAATTCTGACACACACTCTCAAGTTGTGTGACAAAGGTGACCATGTTTTGACCCAGTGGAACGCACATTTAAAGACATGGGGGGGTCTGTTACCTGCTTGTTTCTATGGGAATGTTACTGCAGAGTCACCTTCCTGTAACTTGGCCCGGCGTCACCTGCTTGCCTCAACAAAGATGAATAAATTTAATGCCATACTGTGAAACATTTGAGGAAAAGCAATACTTGACTTAGTTCCCCTGTTTATATTTATATAGTTAGCACTGTACTTTGGAAGCATTGTTATTGTTACCATCATTGCGCTGTGAGTGTGAGAAAAGACTATATAAGGAACTATAAGGAATCGTGAAACGCTGAATTATTCCTTTAATAAAAACTAAATAAATGTGCCTGTCTGTCACTCCAAAACAGTATGGTAATATAGCAGAAAATGCATAAAAAAGTTAAATTTACTGTCATATGTACTAGAAATGGGAGATATATTGCAAAATAAATACAAAATTGAATAAATTGCAGTTCTAGAGATATGCAGAATTAGAAAAATACGCATATAAGATAATTTTGTGGTTATTTTTACAGTCCATTTACAGTTTGTTTTGCAATGCAACCAATACATGTACAGGCACATTTAAGCACAATTCTGACTGGCATAACACAATCAGAATATCTGCATATGGATAAGTCAAAAAAATATATCAAGATATACATTTTTTTGGCCAATATAGCACCTCCCCAATATGTAGTCTATCACTTTGTATAGTTAACTTTCTAAGCAATCGGATCCGATATGGCAGTGGTAGTAAATTGGTCATAGAGATTCCTTGTTGAGGTTCCCGTTTAACTTAGCCTCATTTGGTTTGATCAGGATGCTGCTAAAGGAAACAGATGAGGATACTGCTGGTATGTAAAGCAGGGCTCATGCAAACTACTGCTAGTCAAAGGTTGCTATGTGCTTTTATGCAGTTTGCTGTATCTTTTCTTATCTAACATAAGTATAATGTACTTTTGTATCACATAATCAGTGGTGGAACGTAACAAAGTAAAAGAAGTAAAGGGCTGCACTTAAGTAAAAATTTTAAGTATCTGTATTTTACTTAAGTAGATTTTACAGTGGGTACTTTATACTTAACTACATTTGAGCGATAGTATTTGTACTTTCTACTACACTACATTTAAGTTTGTGTTTATTTTTAACACGTACATGATTTGAACAAAAAATATACAAATAAAAAGAAAAAAATGATCAATTCAGTTGTTTCTATTGAACTAAATTAAGCACAAGTCTGTATCAAAATCAAAACAGCTGAAGCTTTATTAGATCTCAAAATACTTTTAGTTTTTAATCTTTAAGTAATTTTTAAACAGGTACTTTTAAGTTTGTAGTAAATATTTATCATACTTTTACATCAGCTAAGTGGCAGTTTGTGAAAAAAATTGCAAGAAAAGTACAATTATTACAGGAAGTAGCGGTGAGTTCTAAAATGGTCCTTTACCTATGTCATCGACAGACACCACTTCCAGACAAAACGCAAAGAGAATTTAGACATAAGGAAGGTAGTTTTTGATCATTTAAACATTGATTCAACAAAATAAAGATGTTGTCATTTATTTTTGTAAGTCTAATCATAACTATGGTGTAATTTAGACATGTTTTGGCCCGTTTACAGTATGTTTAGGTTACGGTTATGGAATATGTCACATCTGCTGCCCAAAATAAAAATAAAAAAATACAATAAACTAGACAGGATTTTTTTGTATTATCTTAAATATAATGATGTTTGTGTAGTGTAACCTGTCATACGCATTTTTACTGTTTAAAAAAGATGTGAAGAATATGTGTCATGAGAGTTTTTTGACCCTCGCCAGTAACAAAGTGTAACTGGCTCACATGGGGGTATAAAAACGGCACGACGAAATGGGCATTGTGAAAATGTTCGATGCGCATTGACTCAACAGTGTCACCTAGAAGTGGACCCCTACGGGAGAGGAGGCAAGCAAATGTCAATAAAAAGTAATTGACATAAACTCACATAATTCGGAACAGTGACACAGTTCCATGAGACAAGCCTAAAAATGAACTGAGGCATTGCTCTATGGTGAAAAGAAAGTCCATCGTATTGGATCAAAGATTCGTCATTGTTTTGACTGTCCAAATGAGCTCAGATTTGACATGCCACATCTAGAGACATAGATTTTCAAAGGTTATCAGTTTATTTGGGATGCTCCTTATGGTTTCTAGGTGCATGCTGGCAAAGATCACCTTAATTTCCCGTTTTCTCCTTTGGTGACTTCTGCTGGCCACAGACACTGGCCTAGAGAGCTCAAATTTGAATCACTATTTTGGGACCGAATGTAATAAATTAATAATCACATGACCAGTGTAAACTAGAAAGTCCCCTACCCTATACGTGAAATGTCAATATTATCTGATTTGTACAAAACTTGGGGATTCAAGTTTATGCATGAGATGAAGAAAAAAACTATTATGAACATGCACATGTTTGGGCCGACTGGGTTGAAATTTGCGTGACTTATGCACTGCCTGACTAATTACATTCATGATTCACACAATGTTCAGGTCATCAACAGGATCAGAGATAAAAAAAAAAAATACTTTGACAGAAATTGTTGAAATTTTGTGCCCTGGTCATAAAACATAATTAGACCCATGTCCTGAGTTTTACAATTTTGGCTCTAGGGTCATCCAAACCACTCATTCAATTTGAATGCTGCTGTGACTCAAATCAGACAATGGAGAGGGAAAGAATCATTAAACATTTACCAAAACACATGATAATGAGCCACGAGTCAGCCATCTCAGTGAAAAATGTATTTTCATAACAATATATCACATGGGGCACACAAAATGTGAAACACATGTACGTTATCATAGAGCAATGAACTTGGACACATGAAAACAACACTAAAACATTGGAGCAATACTCTATATCAAACAGGAAGTCGGCCATATTGGATGGCATTTCTGCTGCCACTTTGATCCAAATGAGCTCACACTCCACATCCCATATCTAGAGATGCTGATAATCAATAGATAATCAATCAATAATAATACAAAAACAAATAAATCATTATGTTTTTTGTGTAGCCCGCTGTCAAAAAATATCTTCATTTCCTGTTTCTTTGATGCTCACGGCCACACGCATCAGTCTACAGAGCTAAAATTATAACCAACAGTGCAAAATCAAAGCCTGAATAGAGCAGAGTAAAGAGCACAAAACCAATGGTGACTTTAGAGCTATAAAAAAGTTCAAAATGATCCGACTGTCAAAAAACCTGGGGGATTAATTGTATTTGCCATAACATACAAAAAGTCAATTGGACCAACATCACTTTCTTTTTCGTTTGGACTGTGGGAATATAAACATCTGCTATTTCATATTGGACTTATCAAATCTATACACAGAAACAGAAACTACTTTTAACGTTAGGTAAGTCACTACAATTGAAAAAGTCAGTTACACTATAGCTTTATTATACACTAGGTTGCTGGTTCAATGCCATGGACCCCACCAGTACAATGAAAGTCACGTATGTAACTGTGGGTTTATGGTAACTGAAAACTGAGACATTATTTAGGTCCCTGCAGTCAAAAATGTCAATTACACCATAGGAACCTTATGTATTATGCACGAGTTTGCTGGTTCAATGCCCTGGACCACACCAGTAGTCAATGGGCACAGTTCAGTATGGAAATAGGGTGAAGAGCAGATAGTGACCTGGGCGGCTGCACGGTGCTGAGGGCCATCATCGTCGACTGTGGCTTTAATTTAACTTTTTTTGTGTGTGTGTGTGCTGTAGATAAATCATGTCGGAAAATTTACTTGAGGAAATCTTCATAAAAAGGTCGCAGCAGAAGAAGAAGACCTCCCCTTTAAACTACAAGGAGCGCTGGTTCATTCTAACCCAGGAGAAAATATCCTACTACGACTATGATGTTGACAAAATGGTGCGTCAAAGAATATTCAATTTATTTAAAAAGAAAAGGGTTACGCTTTATAATAACTACACCACGAAGCCTTAAAATAGCATAAAAAAGGCTTAGTAACTCATTTAAGAGGTTACGAGTTAGGGTATTTATTAAGTAGTTACCAAGCCTGAATCATTTTTAATAAACTGTTTATTTCCTTAGGCTTTGTTGAGGCTAATTAGTTGTAGTTATTATAAAGTGGTGATATCTAACCGTTTCCTCATCCATAAAACAGAAACGAAAAGGAGTCAAGGGATCCGTGGACATTGAGAAGATAAAGTGTGTGGAGACAGTTCAACCAGAGCCAGGGGCGCCACAAGAGCGCAGCTTTCCATTCCAGGTATAGCTAACAAATGATTCTTTTCTTAATGTATTTTATGAGTGATCACAAAGGGTAACACAACAATACAGATGTTCTATTAGCGTATGGTGTGAAAGTGCACTGAAAGAACTGAAACCATCAGATTCACCAGGGGCTTTTAGAAGCAGCAGGTGTCATAACAGTAATATTTTTCTACGCAGATAATTTATGATGAAGGACCATTGTATATTTTTGCCAGAAATGAAGATATTCGAGCTCAGTGGATTGAAAAGTTGAAACAGAGTAAGCATACCTTCACGTTTACATGTTTCAAGGATATGACTTTGATAACGTATTATCTGTGGTAGCGCTATTAAATCCTTCCCATGCAAATGCCCGTGTTGACTCAATGTAAATGTGTGCAGTGGTGCGCTACAATAAAGACCTGGTGCAGAAGTACCATCCATGTTTTTGGGTGGATGGGATGTGGCTGTGTTGTCAACAGGAAGTTAAACAAGCCATGGGTTGCAAGGTGTTGAGCAGTAAAAATGGTAAGGAAGACTTTTACAGGAATAAATTGTGTATTAAAAGCACTCTATGTTAACTTTTTCGTGGTCGTTTACCCCATGGAGACGTTATTATTATTGCGTTGCCTCGAATGTTCCACACTACAGCATTAAACCTTCTCTTATCACGTTGGAGACAACCAAGTTTAAGGCCAGATCTGTGGAGAGGCAAGCCTGCTCACAGTTTTTTGTTTTATTTTTGAGTAATACAACTGTATGTGATTAAATTAATGGTAGGTAGATACATTTTATGCAATATTATGGAACATTCCAGGTTAAGCAATAGCATCCATGGAGATCAGAAAAGTTACATTTGCCCGTACATGTAAAAATGTGCTGAAATGTCATAAATTGTGATAATAGGTTTCACATCTCAACGAAGAAAGTCTCGAGCCAAACCTCTTCCACCAACACCCACAGAGGTACGCAAGAACGCAACAACCATATACATGTAAAATCTATAATAATAATCCTGTGATGTTTTAAGGAAAAACCAAGTCGACGTTTGCCCCCTGAGCCGTCAGAGCCTTTGGGACCTTCTGTGGGAATGACAGTGAGAGCGGAGTATGATTACACCCCAGTATCAGCGCAGGACCTGAAGCTAAACAAAGATGGGGAGTACACGATCCTCGAGATGTCCGATCCTAACTGGTGGAGGGCCAGAGACCAGTTTGGGTAAGATGAATTCCATAATGGCATACACATTTTACGTAGATTTGAAAGAATGACACCACACAGTTTAGTTCAATAGAAATGTACATGGTTTCATCAAAGAACTGAACACACTCATAGTCCTGTAACTATCAATCATAGAATTAGCAAGCAATGAAACAGCTTTTGTCTTAGCAGAAATGTTTTGCCAGTTTTCGCTCAGTTTTTCCATTTAAAATATGCACATTATACACTAAGCCTGAATACATAAATTTACATGCAATTAGGTGATGGGCGACGTTTACAGAAAAAAAAAAAGAGAAAAGCATCTTATCTATTTTTCGCATGATCCTATGATAGCATCTAGATAATAAGTTAGACAAAATGATGTCAGTCCAACAGAAATGAGCTAAAACATGTCTTTAAATGAAAGTACAATTTGTATCAGGTGCATGAAATGACTGTACTACGACCCACAGAAGTACAGAAATGCCATATCACCCTAATATGTCCTTATTTGCAAGTTTACGAGTTACATAACATTTCGTTTTACTTTTTTTTTTTTTTTTTGAACAGCAAATGTGATTACTTATTCCGTTTTTGCAGATATTATCTTCAAAACAAAACCCACAATTTTATCAATATTTAGATAATCTACTCGCCGCTACATACACTACCCTATGTGTATTGTAGTAAAACATGAATTTGTATCACATTATCACATTGAGCAAGACTTCAATCATTTTTGTAACTTGAATCTATTTTGCAGAAATGAAGGATATATACCCAGTAACTATGTGGTGGAGGCAAAGACTGGCTTAGAGCAATATGAGTGAGTATCGCACTAGAGTAAGGTTCATTTACAGGACAATAAAAACACACTGACATTTGGTTCACTTTTGCAGCTGGTATTGTAAGAATATGAACCGTAGCCAAGCAGAAGCCCTTTTAAAGTCTGAGGTAAAACATCTCAATAAAATCAAGACAAAGATAAGTGACTAAAGATAATAATGTGATGATGATTATTATTATTATTTTTGACTTGATTTGTGGGATTTCATTGCCTTTAGAACAAAGATGGTGGTTTCTTGGTACGAGACTCAAGCAAGGCCGGGAAGTACACTGTATCTTTATTCAGCAAGAGTGGCGGGTGAGAAAAAAACTTTTACTGTGCACATTCTTATGAATTTATGAAAAGAAGAACTGATAGAAATGAAAGTGGGAACAGTGCACCACAGTGGGAAAGACATGTAAATTATATTATGCAAAGCAGGATCATAAAGTGAAGCTCTGCAGTTGAAAATATACTTCTGTAATCCTGTATTTATTGGTGACTTTGTTCAACACAGGGAAATTATTGGGAGCTGCAGGCATTATAACATATGCACCACGCCGCAGGGCCAGTTTTACCTGGCAGAGAAGCACAATTTTAGCACTATCCCAGAACTCATCAATTACCATCAACACAATGCAGCAGGTTTGTATATAAATCCATAACTTATTACTTTTATTATATAGAAATATGTAAGTTGTGGTTGGTAAAAAAAAAAAAAAAATGTTTAAATGGTGGCTACAAGCAATGGGTTTTAAAGAAAGATGCCATCAATTAACAGAACCGGCTTCAAAGTAATTCAACTATGCAAAAATATAATGTTCCTAATCCTCTTTGCAAATGGAAATCTTGAAGACAATTTCCCTTTTCAAAAAATTCAAATAGAAGGTGTTTAAAGGCACAACATAGGCTACCCAGCTGTTTGGTACCTAGTGTCCATAGCTGTCATTAAAAAAAACAAACAAAAAACAAACATTAAAAACGTACAATTCACCTATATTTTAATAACTAGTGGTTTAGTAACATTCAGAAACAAATTTAAAATAAAATTATAGGCCTTGTCATCAGTTGTTACCCCAGCAAACATTCAAACAAAACAATTAGTCAATGTCTGTGTGATAAAAACAAAACCAAATACCAGGAAATTTAGTTTCAACTCGTACTGTGGTCATTGTTAAGTTCCACAAATCATTGCCAATGCCATTCTTGTTGACCAGTCAGCATTTAGAGGGCTATCTCATGCTATTTATAATAATGCGTATATAGCCATATTGGTATAAAAGGATAATTTATTTAGTTTTAATACAATTACATATTTATAGGTATGGTAAGCAGACTCAAGTACATTGTATCCAACCGAACACGGCCACCTTCAACAGCAGGACTTGGCTATGGTAGGAATGCATTTGTACTATTTAAAATCAGTTTCAAGTGAGTGCAGATGCCATTCCAATATTTTTTCCCTCTTTTTACCTATTTTCCAGGTATGTGGGAGATCGACCCACGTTACTTGACCTTCATAAAAGAGCTTGGTAATGGTCAGTTTGGGGTGGTAAAATATGGCAAACTGCGAGGCCAGCATGACGTAGCCATAAAAATGATTAAAGAGGGTTCTATGTCCGAAGATGATTTTATTGAGGAGGCCAAAATAATGATGTACGACCTTTAGTGGAAAACATTAACTTGAACTTGTTTTTGTGACTAGCTGGAAATACTGAACTTCCTTCTCCTTTCTGTGGGTCAAACCAGGAAGCTACGTCACGAAAACCTGGTGCAGTTGTATGGTGTGTGCACCAAACAAAGGCCCATTTATATTGTGACCGAGTATCTCTCCAATGGCTGCCTGCTGACTTATCTAAAGGAAGGATTGACGCAGCATCCAACAATGGTTCAACTTTTGGAGATGTGCAAGGACGTTACTGAGGGGATGGCCTATCTGGAATCCAAACAGTACATTCACAGGGACCTGGTGAGATTAGATAAGATATTTGACAGAATATTTTGAATGATTAAACCTAAATAAAAAATGTTTGTCTGACTCCCAGGCTGCCAGGAACTGCTTGGTGGATAGCAATGGTACTGTTAAAGTGACAGACTTTGGACTGTCAAGGTATATGACTTATTTTTAAATCCATTTGACATTTGCAGAATCTAATAAGTAATTTGTGCACCTGATTTGTCCATAGGTATGTCTTAGACGATGAGTACACAAGTTCAGTAGGCTCAAAGTTCCCAGTTCGCTGGTCTCCTCCTGAAGTGCTCCTCTACTGCAAGTTCAGCAGCAAATCAGACATCTGGGCATATGGTGAAAATCATTGATACCTGGGTTTTAGGGTGATGGAAATGTAACAGCTTCAATAACTACCACTACTAAATACTTACAGGAGTGTTAATGTGGGAGGTGTACACTTTGGGAAGACTTCCATATGAACGACTCAATAACACTGAAATAGTTGATCAAGTATCCCGTGGTCTGCGTCTCTACCGCCCCCAGCTGGCCAATGAAAAAGTCTACAGCATCATGACTAGCTGCTGGCAGGAGGTATTTCACAAACCTATTTTATAATGACAAGTCTGCACTACCCATTACTTGATGATAATTGATATATTTGCATTTTCAGAAAGCAGATGAAAGACCCACATTTCAAGAACTGTCTCTAAGTATCCAGGACTTGCTGTATGAGCTTCAATAGAGTTCTGTTGTGATCTTTTCAGCCTAGGCTTATGTTTATTTTTTTATTATTATTTTTTTTTTTCATGAAAACAAAGTGAATTGAATATGTTATTTTGTTATGTGAATAGTATGTGAATATTTAAAGGTTAACTATATACAATTAATATTAAATGTTTCAACTTTGATTAAGGGGCTGGAAATAAATGAAAAACATCCAGAGTGTGATGACTCCCCTAATTTGGATTAACTCTGCAAATTAACATATGGCTCATTTGCATGAACTACACGTGGTTCATTTACATAAACTCTGCTGATGTTTCAAATTTGCATAAACTCCACATGTCAAAGTAGCATAAACACTAATTTACATTAACTCCACATGGTTCATTTGCATAAATTCCACCAATTTACACTCGTAATTAGCATGAACTCCTGAAATTTGCACAAACTCCTGAAATTTGCACAAACTCCGCAAAATTGCATAAAGCCCCCTAATTTGCATAAACCACGCTTATTTGCATAAACTCCACTGATTTGACTAGACTAGATAGCTAATATGTAAACATTACTAAATTACTAAAACCAATTTGCATAAAGTCCCCCAATTTTGTATAAACTCCACTAATTTGCATAAACTCCCCTGATTTGCATAAACTAAATTTAAGGATGTATAAACATATTACTAAATTAGTTAAACTTCTTTATAAATGAATGCAATCACTTGCAAAACTCTAATTTGCATAAGAACTCCTCATTTGCAGAAACTCTGTTAGTAACATAAAGTCCCATAATTTGCATAAACTACACCAATTTGCATAAACTCCAATGATTTGCATGAATAATTACTAAATTACTAAAACTAATTTATAAACTTCACTAATGCAATACTCTCTCAATACTACACTTGCATGAAGTCTCCAAAGTTGCATAAACTCCGCGAATTTGCATACAGTTACCTCTACTACAAAAACACCACTGATTTGTATAAACTAATTTGTATAAACTCCGTTTAAATTATACTAATATTATTACTAAATAACTAAACTAACACATGTATAAGCCAAATGCAAGACGCTTGCATAAAGTACACTATGCGCATAAACTGATAGAGCTCAACTCACCAGAGCCAGTCTCCAAAACAGACCAGTAACTCCAATAAACCTTCACTTCAACTAAGTGTCACATACAAAAGCCGTTACATTAACAACAACACATAAACAGTTACAAGAAGAATCACGTTCAAAAGTTTAAATGCAGTAAATAAAATGTATGATATTTAAATAAATTATGAGACGGTAAACGTCACATTGGCTCTCGTTCTCATTGGATCCAAGCTCGTCACGTGTGTAATTACGTATCTCAGATCGAGCTCTCTGATTGGTGGAATCGTTTCCTGTTTCCTTCACTGGCGAGCTACAAGCTACACGTGAAGGTCAGTTTCTAAGAAAAAAACACCCATATTGCAATTATAGTAAGGTTTATATCAATATGAACGGCCAAGGAGCAACAGCAGACCCACAGCTTCAACAGTTCATCGAAATCGAGTCTCAAAAACAACGCTTTCAGCAGCTCGTACATCAAATGACTGAGGTCTGCTGGGTAGGTGAAGCTAACTGTACATTCAATACACAGACATGGAAAGTAGTAAAGTAATATGGACCATCTATAATAATGATCTATTCAATTTTTCATATAGACTATCAAAAAGACAAATGGGGCTATAGGGGAAATCATGTTAATGTTAGCAAAAGCCATTATGCTCATTATGGTATATTAACACATTAACGTCAGGTGTAGTGTATACCACACTACACTTGACAATCATGGTAAGATTGCGTGTGTTCTTGTTGAATAATTTTAGTTTATAAGCTATTTTGCATATATTCATTTAACTTTTCAAAATGTTTCTTTTTTTTAAAGGAAAAATGTGTGGACAAACCTGGTCCGAAGCTGGACTCGAGGACGGAAATCTGCCTTGTTAACTGTGTGGAGAGGTTTATTGATACCAGCCAGTTCATTTTGAATAGACTGGAACAGACTCAGAGGGGAAGGGGCTCTTTCTCAGAGACAATGGGAGAATGAAGCTGTCACTTGGACTTGAGGGGACACATCCTGGTCCAAACAGTGGGTCCTGATTCTGAACTCTTCATCTACAAGAAGACCCAACTCAAAGTATTTACTACGCAAGTGCCTGAGGACGAGTGTTGGTCTGGCCAACACTGCCGTGACGTCAGATAGATCAGCGTGGCTCATAATTTGGAATTATATTGAAATGAGAGAATGGCAGTTATGTACCGGTAATTTACTTGTTGGTTATTTTTACAGCTTGACACCAAGCATAATATTAATGGTAAAATATACATGTTTCATCAACCATTGTAGAGTCTATAAATTGCAAACTGCTTTTAGCACATCTAAATGCATAAGCTTCAAGCCCCTGAAAGTCATGTTTTTATTAACTTCTTCTTGACTGTACAATCTTTGGCAAATAACAATGAAGTAACCTCAGTCATTCAACAAAACACTCATAACTGCAACATACTCTGTCAAGTTTACACTTCTTCTGGAATACATTTGTAACAATAATAAATGCAAAACATGTTTTTCATCAGTTAAGGTTAAAATTCTGCTTACGTAAACATCTGGGTGAACTATGTTTTTTCCTACTCAAAAGTAACTCAAAAGTAGACCAGTAACTGAAAAGAATAGTGAATATTTTTTGTGCCAGATATTTATATTTATAGTGTATTGCCAAATATAAGACTTTTTGAATAAGTTACTATGATTTTTAGTTGGTTTGCTTCTTCCATTCTCCATTTGCGTTCGTGTCTCTGGGCAGTTTGGGCTCTTCATTTGCCTGTATGTCGTGGTCGGGGACAGCAGTGTACGACTGTTGTCCCCATGGGAACCCCTGGGGACTCTTTTTAAGAAAGAAAGGCAGGGAATCCCACGTAAAAATAATGTCCTTAAAAGCATGCAACAGGAAAATGCCTAATATAATAGTGAGGAAGCCACTGATAGTCCCTAGTGCCCCATCTGTGGTCATTCTCAACCACTCTTTGAAGAGGATAGCAGAACAGGCCATGACGGAGGTAGTAAAGAAAACATAGTAGATTGGTGTAACGATAGAGGTGTTAAAAATGTCAAGGGCCTTATTCAAATAACTGATTTGGATAGTTACACAGATCACCAAGCAGATGATTAACACCCAAAACAATGGCTCCTTTAATACTGCTATTCCACCAAACAGTTCCTTAATGCCGATGCCCAGACCTTTTACGCAAGACACAGACAACGAGCCAATAACAGAGCAGATGAGGATGTAGACCAGCACGTTCTTCTGTCCGTAACGTGGAGCCACCACAAACATGAGGACCAGACAGCTTCCCACAACGCTTACAGCATACACAATGAATCCTATTAAGGAATTGAAATGGCACATTTTATAACAAGAACTCAATATATCAGTCACATAATATATTTGTGTTACCTGGGTCTTTGAGCTTCTCAGCCATGGCACTGAGGGAAGAAACCTCCTCCTCTTGTGGTGCGTGAATGACCATCACTGTGGAGCCTATAATGCAAAGTAAGCAGCCAATCTTCCCATGTACATTCAGCCTTTCATTGAGAAAATAGGAAGAGAGCACCGCACTGGAGGAAGACAAACCAAGATTTAGTAATAATGGAAAGATTAGTTTGAAAATAATAGTGCAGTTAAATGTGCTTATATTTTAAAGTATTTCTCACCTCACAAGTACACTCAGTGCTCCCAGAGGAGTAACCAAAGTAGCAGGGGCAAATGCATACGCAGCAAAGTTAGCAGCTTCTCCAGCTCCCACTATAACAGAGCATAATCTGTTCAGACAATGTGGATAAACCTTGGGTATCTAAATTGCTAAATATTTGGTTGCTTCAACATTATTGCCATGGGTGTACTTTAAAGGTGCACTCTGTACCTTTTCTGGTGGAGGACAGGAATTCATCACCTGCTTGTCTCCATGGAGATGTCATAGTTTTACCTGAATGTTCCACTGTATGGCATTAAACTAATCTAATTAGCTTTTTCCATTACAGATTTTTATTGCCCCAAAAATACTTGAAAATATGCATTCTTCTTACTGTGAGCAGCACTGCTGCTCCTGTCAGTCCTGACCAGCATCTTGGCCTGGTGGCATCATCAGGACCCTTGGATCTATGCTGAATATTCCCCATCCCCATAGAGATAAACTGAAAGTTTATGCAGCACACCTTTAAAGGTGCACACAATTGACTCTTGTGAGCTCAGAAGTCATGTTATAATGTTGTTACATCATCAAAATATACCCAGAGTTGTGTTTTGTTTCATTCACACATGTTTGAGCAATCCTTTATCATGACTCTGTCCACATCCCTGAAGCTCAAAATGCTCTATTTCATCTTGTGATGTCATGTAGTGGTGGTTTTCAAGTTAACAACTACCTTTTACCTTTTGTTCAGTAGAGATTGACAATATTAGGGCTGGAATTATCCAAATGATTCTAGTGAAGGTGTATGGAATTTAAAAACACAGTGGAGCACTTCCTGTATCCCCACATATGCAAGGTTTGTGTGTTAAACGTGTGAATGGAACAAAACACAACTCCAGGTATGTTTTTGATAAGGAAACAACATTATAACAGATCAGAAAACAGTGTAACATGTACTGTACCCTTTACATGGCAAACTACCATTTAGGAAGAATAAACCACTTACTTGAAATAAGCCCAGCCCACCACAGCCATTCCTTCAGATAAGCATATCCACCTTGACCTATTGTAGACAGAATATGGTTATTGCTGTGATAGAGTGTCTATAACAGCCTCTGCTCTTTGCTGTACCTGCTCGTGTTGACCCCCTTCTGGCCAATCGCAGAAGTCCTTTCTTTTTCAGTATGAAACTTGCGCCGATGAAAATACTCGAGCTTACAGCCAACGAAAGGCCGATGTAGAACTCTTTACGATACACCTCCATCTGGAAAACAAAGAAAACGCATGTTACTAGCTACAAAAATATTGACAGTGAAGAAATAAATCGCTGGTTTTCACCCAGAGGTTTAGCTAACGTTATATGATGTTATTTCAGTAAGATCAGAAAGCAGTTATGTGACAATATAAATAAAAATAGCATGTAGAAAAATTATACATGAAAGAGTTTAGCAAAATAAACAAAATACCTCAATTATTAAGTCGAACCCATTCGCTGAAGTTATGTTAAGATCATGAGACAAGCAGGTGATTGGCTGCAGTGACACTGGGGCCGATACTTCCTGCGTTGAAATATTACGTGCGGAAAGAAATATTCTTATTCGTCAATGTGTTTAACAATTCAACTATTTATACAGACTGTATCAAAAACAATGCGAAGTAACTGAAAATCCAGAAGTGAACTTACTTCTTGTTCGCGTTCTCCGAGGCGACTTCTGATTGGATGGCAGCAATGACGAAAGCGGAAGCAGCCCTAACCTAGTTCCCACTCCAAAACAAGTGATGTAGCAGAGGACAGTCAAATATTTCGTTTTTCCAGAGTTTATTCGTATGTTTGTAAGATTACGGTTGGATGCTGATCGAGAAACATTGCTGCACTGTAAAAAAGAGAGCTTCTACTACACTTCATTGATTCTAAAATGAAGATTCCCTGTTTTCCATTTGTCAGAGCTCTCAGGTCGGTACGTAAAATACAGCAAAACCAGTGTTCGCTGTCTCTAAGAAAGAATCAGATGCGTTTTAGCTCCAACGTTAATCAAGATGAGAAAAGCTTCTACACCACTACGCCTATTTTCTATGTAAATGCCTCACCACATATTGGACACTTGTACTCAGCTGTCCTAGCAGATTGTCTAAGCAGATATAAACAGCTGAGGGGATTCAAGATAAAATGTTCTACAGGTAAGAATGTCCTCTACGCGTCATGCCATCTATTTTGTCATTCATAACAATTATGTTTTGTAGGTACTGATGAACATGGCTTGAAAATTCAACAAGCTGCTGAGACTGCTGGGGAGGACCCTCATGTATTCTGCACCAAGGTGTCAGAGAAGTTCAAACATCTTTTTGATACCTGCAGCATATCATACACAGACTACATTAGAACCACAGAGCAAAGACACCGCGTAGCTGTGGAGCACATGTGGTCAGTGCTCAGGGACAAAGGGCTCATTTACAAAGGCAGCTATGAAGGCTGGTACTCCACGCAAGATGAAAGCTTCCTCACAGCATCGCAGGTTGGAGATGCTGTAGATTCTTCAGGAAAAAATGTTAAGATTTCCCTGGAGAGTGGCCATAAGGTAAGATGTGTGTTGATTTGAACAAAAAAGCAACTGTGCATCAAAATTCTCAAATATGTGAACAACTTGACAGGTGGAGTGGATGAAAGAGGAGAACTACATGTTTCGTCTTTCTATGTTCAGACATCAACTTTTGGACTGGTTGAAAGAAAATCCAAATGCTATACGACCTGAACGGTTTTATCAAGATGTTGTCCAGTGGCTCCAAGAAGATCTCCCTGACCTATCAGTGTCTCGTCAGAAAAGTCGCCTCCAGTGGGGTATCCCTGTGCCTGGTGATCCTAACCAAACAATCTATGTGTGGCTTGATGCTTTAGTGAACTATCTAACTGTTGCTGGATACCCTGGACATTACCAGCAGTGGTGGAATGTCACTCATCACGTTATTGGAAAGGACATACTGAAATTTCATGCAGTCTACTGGCCAGCTTTTCTGCTAGGGGCTGGACTACCTCTGCCACAAATGATATATGTGCACTCACACTGGACAGTCGGAGGCAAAAAGATGTCTAAAAGTCTTGGTAATGTGGTTGATCCTCTTGACAGATCAAATGTGTTTACTACTGATGGTATGAGATATTTTCTTTTACGCCAAGGTGTCCCTGATTCAGATTGTGACTATACAGATGATAAAGTGATAAAGTTGCTAAATGCTGAGCTGGCCGATTCTCTTGGTGGTCTGCTGAATCGATGCACAGCCCCTGCATTAAATCCAGCACAACTACACCCCATGTTCTGCCCAAAATCATTTCCCTTTGATCCTACAGAGCAAAGCAGGGCCATCTCTGAAGATTACCAAATGTTGAGTGCAGTAGGAAACTTGCCCTCTATAGTGGAGAACTATTATGAGGACATGCATGTGTACAAAGCATTGGAGGCAATCAATGCATGTGTGAGGCAGACAAATGGCTTTGTGCAGCGCCATGCACCCTGGAAGTTGAGCAGACAAAACATGGAAGAAAAACACTGGCAGGACACCATCATACATGTGGCACTTGAATGTCTGAGGATTTATGGCACGCTTCTTCAGCCAGTGGTTCCCCAAATCTCAAACAAGCTCCTCTCCAAATTAGGCGTGAAGCCAAGTGAGAGAAGTTGGCCCGCGCTGAACTTCCTGCCTCGATTTCATGGAATGGAAAGTCCATTTGAAGGGAGAACTCTTGGTACAGATACTGAGGTGCTTTTTAACCGTTTAGAAAGGTTTTCTGTTAAGGGAACAAAACCTAAAAAATGCAAAAACACATCAAAGTGTGTCTAAGAAGCTGGCTGTAATTTTGTACTTCATTGGATTGGACAAGCAATGTCATATCACAAGTGAAGTAAAACCCACGGGGTCACAAGGTAAAAACTGGCATGATTATTTAATGAGAAATACACAAAACTGAAAAAAAAAAAAATTTACAAATTGAAATAAAATAAAAATGAATTATTCTTATAATTTCTAGATTTTTTTTTTTTTACATAGGTTCTCCAATATTAGCCATTATCCATTTAATTCAAAGCTAAATGAATCCTTCCAAAGAAATTGATAATCACAAACTTGCTGATACCACTGGTCAAAACTGTATTATTCGATCGATTTAATACCATCTGTCTTCATCCACAGTTACTAGTATGACCACTCCTGTCTGCTGTTTAATATGCATGATAAGAATTGTTGCTCTGCCCAGGTTGTGAATCTGTAGAAACAGTGTATACATATTAATACATACATATATTCAAAAAATAAAATGGCCATAGCAGCTGTATTTATGCAAATAATATGGCAAAGACGAGACTTACTAGAAAGCTGCTGCTGTAACTGCCTGACCAACTCAGCTGTCTGTTGCTGCTGTTGAGTCTGTTGCATTCCTTGTCTCTGAAACTTAAGAAGCATAAATTGGTGTAAACTGGATAATAAAAAAACAAATGCTGAAACAACATAGTACTAACATTTACAACATTTATATTTACATACAATACTTCAATATAATGCTGCACATGGACAACTGCCATGCAATATACTTTACAGTCCTTTCTCGTATATAGTATAGGGACTATAATGGTCAAATGCTGTTTAGACCAAGGAACCAAGTAAAAGGAATAAGCAACATACCAAGGGTTGCATGCCCAGGCCCTGGTTTGGTGCCTGACCAGGAGGGGGCACTGCAGACACCTGCTGTTGCTGTGGGACCTGCTGCTGGGGAGCGACCTGCTGCGGTTGCACCTGCTGCCGTTGCTGCTGCTGCTGCTGCTGTTGCTGCTGCTGCTGCTGCTGCTGCTGCTGCTGCTGCTGCGCTTGCTGGGCCTGCTGCTGTGTAACCGGAGGAGCTCAGTGAGTATGGCTGTTTAAGTATTTAGTCTTTGGCAAAAGAAAATTCAATTCAGTCAACTGGAAAAGATGAAGACGTTGGGAGCTAACGATTATGCAAAATATGACTCATGGTCTAGCAAACAAACAAACACTAAACAACAGGTATATTAGTTTAAGTGTAGTTATGTCCTCCCTTTAGATAGATATAAAAGGCAGTGTCCATCATCAATCTGATCAGAACTGAAGATGCCACTTGGATAAGTGGCGAAAGATCCTCACTCCAAAACTTTTGTCCAGTTGACAGAATTAAATTTTCTTTTGCTATGGATCATACCTGGATGACTGAGGGATTACACAGACATCTTTCTCCTTAGTCTTTATTTTGCCAAAGTCACACTTACTCTGAGTGCTTGCTGTCTGAGGTACTGCTGCTGCTGTGCAGCTGCTGCTTGTTGCTGTTGCTGCTGCTGCTGTTGTTCTGCGAGCATCTGATTAGATGGCCTAATGTTGGGATGGACACCCTGGGCTCCCATGTGAGCAAGGCCATGCATGATAGGATTCTGCTGCATTGGTTGATGACTAAACCTAAATCAAGACAGGAATTTACTTTATTCGTTTGTGTGTTTATGTGCCTAAACACATAAACACACACACAACAAGATAATGTATTGATGTATGTATTTTGTATTCATACATCTCTGCATTTAACCCATACTTCAACCCTTTTTCAGTGCAGTTAGTCACTTTGTCAGTGACCGTCAGTGACAGAGCCTGCAATGGGGACCCATCTTCTGGTTTACAGGTAGGTTCTTGGTCACAATGACTCAGCTAAGGATTAGCTTACTGAATGTTTATACTAAATATGCACTGACCTCTGGATGTTATGGGTATAGTTGGGTGCCTGCTGGTGCACATAACCACTGGGCCGTGGTTGCATTTGCCGGAGGGGATCTACCATGGGTGGGTTGGCTCCAGGATGACTTCCCTGGAAGTTCTGGTTTCCATAAGAAGAAGGGACCATCCCACTACCTTGAGGAGGATGTTGCTGCATCCCCATGTGCGTTCCATATGAGGTGTAGCCCTGGGATATGTTCTGAAAACAGACAGAATTCATCAAAACTAGTACTAACCAAAAGGTTTTACTGAAGTAGAATCTTTTAAAAATACACAAATTTCTTACCTGATTTGCTTGCATTGAACCATATTGTTGGTTAGGATTGATCTGCCTCATCTGACCCATCACGTTGTGATTCTAAAGTGATCAAAAGCCAGAATAGCAAATTTGCAGTGAGGTGAGGTCTAGTCTGATATGACTATTAATTTTTTTTATAGAAATTAGCATCAGCAAATACATACTAAATCATGGATAATGAATTGAACTGGAAAGTAATCAGATTCACAGTAACAAATATATAGTCATGGATTTATTCATGAACATAAAAAAGTGTGTGACCTCACCAGTCTGACCTGTAGCTGGGCCCTCAGCAGCTGTGGCCCACTGGGCTGAGGCTTATATCCCATAGAATATTGCTTGTCCATTCCCATCATGCTGGGCATGTTTGGCTGCATACCGGACATCATGCCTTGGTAACTGGGCCGTGTGGGCATCATCTTGTTCATCTGAGGATTACGTGGTGGTCTATATGGAGGATCTAGGCCAGGACCACCTATCCAAAGGAAATAGTTATAACAAATATATTTAAATAGCAGGATTAATTAAAAAAAGTAAGTAAATAGTATAATGATGAGATGATTCCTGGGCCACAAACCTGGAGGCAGAGGCTGGTTCTGAGTGTATATGCCCATGCTCTGCTGAGCATAAGGCATTCTGCCATATGGAGATTGCATTATGTCTGTGGGCATACTTGTTCCATAGGGGACACCACCGGGAGTGCGGTTCACATAGTCCTGAGAAAGAAAAAAAATGTGACCATGACGATAATGAAGAAAATTAAGTGGTCCATGTAGACTTGACTCACCTCAGTCTTGGTTGAAGGAGGCTTCTTTTTCTTATTTACCTTCCTTTTACTGGAATCAGAAGTGACATTTGGAACATTCTTTTCAGATTTCCCTGCCTCCATCATTTTCTTATCAGGCTCTTGGGAGACAGGAGTCAGAGGTTCCTCCTCCTCTGGAGGAAGAGGGAGGGGCTCCAAGTAGTAGCTCCGTGGTTTTGGTTTCAAGTGAGTGTGGTAGAGCAACAAACGCTGCTGCTCTTCAAACTTAGTGACTTTACGATCTACACGCACAGTACCAAACCACCCCCAGGAGAGGGGAGCAGAGTGTTTGAGCCCTTCAAAGACATCCCAAGGAGAAATCTTTTGTTTTGTAGAAACTTGAAGACCCTGAGGAACACAGATAGTTGTACCTATATTAAATGATGTACATTTAAATGAAATACTACGTTATAAAAATGAACACTTACCTCCTTTTCAAAACCAGCTATTTTGTTTCCCTTGGTGTCGATAAGAGAGCCCTGAGGTTCACAGGTTATGACGTCACGTGTTTGCTTAGGCAGTGGCAAAAGCTGACGAACTTTTTCCAAACTTTCAGATTGTCGATCTCCAAGCTCTTTCTGTATACCAAAAAGTTAGAATAAACAGACACGTGAGAAGTGAATAACAACAAATATGATTTTGAATGCAAGGTTATAAAAAAGTTATTCCAGCTTTTGAAATTCAATGACAGATGGTTTATAGTTCAGAAATGTTTAGCTTACCCTGAGCTTTTTGACCAGATTCATATAAGCTCTCTTATTCTCCTCCATGCTTCCCTGTGAGATACTAGACATATCAGCAGCCAGTGTACCATTTATAAGCACACTCAACATGTCCAACACTGTTGTGAAGAGTTCACTATTGGAGGCACAAAGGTGTTATTAGATATGGTGATATATTGCATTTTGTATTATATTTATCAACTTAAACAATGTTACTACTTACTTATTCGACTGCATATCCACTGTGCCACTGCTGATGATGTCAAGGAGTAGAACCGCCCACTCAGTCGTCTGCTGGGTGCTACGCTGCACCGTGTCAAACATGCCACCCACCTGTCAACATAAGACAATAAGAATCAAGGAAAACAGCAAATGATCCAATCCACTTTGTTTATCAAATGTGCTATACGAATAGTTACCAAAATACTGCACAAAGACAGGTAAAAACAATAAGGCACAAAAAAAATGAATAAATGCTCAAATGCTTAATCTCACTCATTCTAAAATAAAACTAGTAAAATCAAATAACAAAAACACAAAATGACAATAAATAAAATCTGTAAAATTTGAAATAAATAAATAAGACCTCACACAACTAACGCAGTGTTAAAAGCCAGAGTAAAAATAGATTAAATGAGAGGGAAGGGGTTTAAATTTGTAGAGGTTTAAGACATTGCGGGAGCTGTCCATTCAAAGGTTTAAAAACAAGCCATAACATAAAAAAATCTAAAATGAACAGGAAGCCAGTGGAAAGACTACAGAGGAATCTCACAGAACACACTTTATTGTCTGCAAAGTGTGCATGACCTGTTCAAATTTTTCTTTAAAGATAAAAGGTTTCACTTTGGATAAAAGACAATACTAAAAACTGGATTTGACAACGCAATTGACTTTCTTCTCAAGTTTAAAAGTGACGCCAAGATTGGTGGGTTTGAGGAATGGACTAATTCCTTCAGGGGACCCATGTCAGTTTTAGGGCCAAACAAAACTTTTAAACTCTTGAGAGAAAGACTGAACTTGTGTTGAGTCAACCAAGCCTTGACATCACTCAGACACTGTAGGAGGTGTGTCAGGGGGCTACTGCCATTTTTCATGACATGTAAATTTGGGATGGTCAGCATAAAAATGGTACAAAACTCCATGCCTTTTAAAGATTAGACGCAGGGGGAGAATATAAAGTGCAAATAATACACACTGCAATTAGGACTTAAACCAGTCCAAAGCAAACCCCTGACACCAACACAGTTTTTAATATTTAGTGCATCCCGTTTCAGCAGCTGCAAATTGGTGGCATTCACACGTCATGAACCAGGCAGACAAAATGACGAAGATGAAAGTGGTTCTCCGATAAGTCTTCAGTGACTAGGGTTAGCCAGCGGAACTGGTATTCTGGCACATCAGCTAGGTAGGAAGGCTGCAACTTATTTTGTCCATAGCACTGTTGTTGTGCATTTGAGCTCACAAAAGCTTTGATTTTTAGAAGCTCGTGGCAACCATAAACCAGCAGTGAATGATCAGTGTGAATGATGATAAAATTAGGGCAACACAGAATCCGAAGTCAATCAGAAGTCAGGAGAGATAAGCAGCAACCAGGCACCCTGGTGGCATCTTGCTCCTAGCTCCTCTTAGATGTTACTGGGACAATTATTACATATTTTTCAATGTAAAGATCTTGATGGGATATAAATATTTAAATTTCACTCAGCTGTACAACCTAAGAGCTGTTAGGAAAAAGAGCTCCTCTGTAAAGTATTTGGGCACAATAAACAAATGTAACATTCATATTTTCACTGCTACAAAGCACTTACAAGATTAAGCCGTAGTTTGAGTGCCTCGTGCATCATCTGCTTGGCCTTGCAGTCATCCTGGTACTGGTCCTCTCTCCAGTTGGTGACGATCTGCTGCACCTGGCTGTAGAGTGAGGTCAGCAGACCCTCCCTTTGTTCATCCTGACCCTTTAAACAGGTCAGCACCAATGACAGGAAGGGCTGCTGGCTCAACAGAGACATACTGCAGGGAACAAAACACACCATTAGGATTAATCCCTGGTCTGATTGTTTAGTTCAGGGAATAATCTAGTAATACCTCTTCTGCTTCTGCCTATCACGCTCTTTACGCGAGGAAGAGCCCAGGTGCTGTCCCTTCTCCAGTTCTTCCCCTGCTGCTTTAAGTACATGGCCTTGAACTGTAGTGGGGAGTTTGGCTATCAGTGGGGCCACAAGCCACACGCCAGACCGCTCCGATGAGCTGAAGCACCAGGAGGAAACCAAAAATGTGAATTAGAGTCAAAGTCAGCATTATAAACATTTGTCTCAGTGATGAGGAGGCAAACCTGAGAATAGGTTTCATCTTGCTTGTAGTGCTACTGGTGCTGGAAGAAGAACCGCCTTGTGCAGCTGCTCCATTCCCTGAGGGGTTACTGGAGTTCATCTCAGCTGATTTTTGAAAAACTTCTATAGTGGCCTTAGCAATATTCTCCAACAGTGAATATAGCTCCTATTTCGACACAAATTTGTCAGTACATTGCTCGGATGAAGGATATAAAAACAGAAAACTTACATTGTTGGAACTCTGTTTAATCATCAGCTGTAACTCAAGAGATGACTGCCTCATTGTCCATTGGTCCATGTTCTAAAAGACATGATAATTTAAAAAAATATATGTCTTTATGTAGTGTCACCAGGAGGGGGCAGCAGAACACCACATAGTAGATAGTACTCTTTACTCTCTATACAGACACATTATTGGCAGTGAGGTATGACAGGTTGTGTTTAAATGTGTGTGCCAGACCTGGAGGATTCGTTTGATGCGCTGTCTCTGAGGGTTGTCTCCATCATCGCTGTCCAGCTGGCGATGGGGGTAACAGATGAGCTGCAGTAGCCTCTGGGCTTGGATGTTTACAAGAACTGGGTCCTGTAGGGCACTGCTATCCTCTGAAAGGGACTTCAAACAGCGCTCTCCAACCCATTCCTTCAAAAGTGGAAAAAATAGAGAAAGAACAAAATATGAGGTAACTGAGGCAGTGGAAGTGGCGCTTTTGGGCGGTGAGGGTTAGTTTGTGGTTAAAGTAAGGCAAACAATAAATTTAACATTCCCTGAGACTGTATTTGTACATGTAAACTATACAAATGATGATTCTCTTACCTGCTGACAAATGGTCTTCAGAACATATTTAGCATACACATCTAGACTGGCAGTTTCAATAGAGACATTACAACCCTCTGATATGTCATCAAGGCCAGTGTTATGAGAGAGTGAAGAGCCTCTTAGTTCTGCATCACCTACAATAAAAAAGTATGTTTCACTACATGAACAACCTTTATAATCTAATTTACTAAGAATGGACAAATTACACTTACCAAGCATAAACACGGCTTTCAACACAGCAAACACTGCTCCAACCACTATGCTGTTCTGAGAAGCAGCAAGGAGGTGTCTATCACATGAAGACCTGATACCTACAGAAGAATTATCTGAAAGAGAATAATATGTTAGATATATCTAGGATAACATGAAGAAAAAACAAAAACAAAACACAATCCCGTTTTTAAATACCAGATTTGATGCCATCTTGGGGGACTGGGTTACGTTGGGGGGTTTTAAACAGGTGCAGAAGAATTCGGCAGGTGAGTCTTGCTCCTGGCTCAGAATCTTGTTCACTACAAGCTGAGGGAAAGGGTAAACATTACATAACTCATTAACTGCAAAGACCATATGTTGAAAGTTTTTGTTTTTTTTCTTAAAATCAATGAGGGATTAGGTATGTATGGCAGCAGGCATAATTACACAAGCCTAAGTGACCAAACCTTTATATAGATTAAAGTCATAACCAGCACATAATCTGGTTTCTGTCAATTTGAGTTTCTTTCAAAAGAAGAGACATGAAAACAAGGTCCGAAAAGCAAAGTATTACCTGCATTGAGGAGGGAAGGAATAGCAACACAGCGAACCAGGTCTTCAAGAAGTAAGCACTGTCTAGCAATCAGGATGGCTACAAAGGTCGCCAGAGAGTCATGGAATGACAAATCGCTAACCTGGTATATAAAGATCCAAATTATTCAAACAATCTAGATGACAAAAATGATCTATAAAATTAAGTGTAGTAAAACCGCTTACATCTGCATTACAGAGCAAATCATTGAATCCACAGTTGCCATTGTTGGAGGAGCAGCACAGAGCCTTAAGAACACCAAGCCATTCGGCACTCAGTGAACGACAATATGCTGTTAGTTCTGCACAGAGGATCCCGATATCATTGACCCTGCAAAAAGAGGTTGCAAATTGCTAAAGTGCTTTGTAGTATTCTGTAATGTCCCATTCATAAACACTCAGACATCTATAAACCAGCATGGTGAAACACTGGAAGTATGGATGGTGCTTTGTGCATTTGCATTGCTCATAGCATAGGTCCTATAACAAAACAGCTAAAATCCAAAGGACTAGCCTGGTTAAAAACTTCTGGCAAATCAAGGCTAATGCCATTGAAAAGATAAGCAGGACAATTAAACAACTATAGACTACAACTATAGAAGAGACACTTTGACGAAGTGGACTGTTTCAACATACCTCTCAGGATCTCTGTGATCCATGCACACAACCATAAGAACGTTACACACAAAGCTGTAGCGGTTGGCGGGGCTGTCATTGAGAATCTTGCCCACCATTGAGTGATTAAAATTGTGAGCCAAGGGATTGGCAATGGCCTCCACCATGAATAATTGGTCCCACAGCATATTTGAGTCAGATGGATCAATGTTGCAGTAAATGGAGTTCTTCACTCTGGAACAAAACTCACTGAAAGGAAATGTAAGTCAGTTTTATTCATCTTCTACAAACATGCAATTAATTCTGAAATTCGGAGAAAACTGTGATGTATGCAATACGAAATAATGGGTTCAAACCTGAAAATCTCCCCAAACTTGCTCTTAAGGTGACTACAGGAAGTGTAGAGGTCATACAAATAGGCCAAGATGCAGCGCTCAGCTGAGGAACAGTCTGCTGGATTCACTCCAGATTTGACCACAATGCGTAATCTATCAAAGACAGGAATAATAATGTAAATAAACATGCAGAAATTTGTTGTTTATCCCTAATACTACTGGAATTCTTACCCATCAAAGACTGTTGCTGCCTGCTCTGGGTTGAGAATGAGACAGGAGTGGTACCTTCTGAGGACAGCTACAATGCACAGACAGAGGTTGATGGTGTAGCTGCCCACCAGACTAGACGACTTGAGGATCAGCTCTGCTTCCACCAAACTTAACTCATTTAAAATCTACAAACAAAAAAAACAGTTTGGAAAAAAACACCTGAAAAGACACCTGAACACCTGAAAGAAGGAACACCACCCCTCTTATCAATGACTTACCTGAATAGCATAGTCTATGAGGCCACTAATGTTGAGGGAGTACTCCATGAGGTCAAAGATGAACTGAATGTGCTGGACAAGAGGCAGGTGATAGGACATCCCTGAGGCAAAGCTGGTGATCTGTTCAAATGCATTTTTGAACACCTGCAGCCACAAAAAAAACATGTTGACTTGCTCCAGTTTCTTTTTAGTGCATTTGGAAGCTCTATCAAAATCTTATTTTTTGAATTTTTCATTATTGTATGATCTGGACAAAATGTCAGGTCATGGTAGTATGGACTCACCTGGGAGGTGACCTGGTGCTGGTCAAAGTGGGAGAGATGCTGGAATTTGGAGAAGATATCCTCAGCTGTAGGAAAGGCCTCAGGCTTACTCCTCTTCCTCTTTTGCCCTTCCTCACCTCCTAGGCAAAAATAAACAAATTGGCCAATGGCTCTAAAAATATCTAAAGCTCAACAGGACATTTTATTGGATTTTTATTCCATTTGTTAAAAGCATCAGTTTAAATGGTATCAAAGCATAAAAGATCAATTTTACACTTAACTAAGTAACAGGTGTTGGTGACAGCAAAGGTGGTGACATATGATGTGTAATTGGACATTAAATGCTTTTATCACTTGAAAAAGGTCACAATTATGAGATAAAGTGGATGTGAATATATTAGCCCCATTTGCATAGAAGGTGGATGAAATCTGACCCAATGCAACAAATCCCTGCAATCCCTCCCTCTTATAGTAAGTGTAAGGCATGATTATATGGATGAAAACAGAAGGCAGAAATGGAATATAACCAGAATGAATCTGCACCATAGAACAGCAGCACATTTTTAAATATTGAAACATGACTCTAAGGCTCTCTTAAAAACGTATAAATATGTCAAATCATAATGTGTACTGCAAGTAAGTATTACCTGTTTCTGCAGTGCTTTTGCGATTTAAGACCTTCAAGATATCTTTGGTTATTTTCTTGATGGTGTGTCTTGCCTCATCTCTTTGTTTGCCAACTCCATAAAGGACCACTAACCGCTGGTTGCACTCATGGCTGGCACTCTCCTCCTAAACACACAAAATATAAAAAGATTCACATGCTGTATGTGTGGTACATACATAAATTAGCATGTTTCGAAATCTGTACTTTATTAAAGCAGACCTATTATGGACAATCGACTTTTTAGAGCATTTGTGCATTAGTTGTTTCCCTTCAACATTTACTCACCCAGAGTTGTATATGAAGTGATCCATGAATATTTGAGCAATCTTCAATTGCTTGAGGTTTTGACAGTGCTGTGTAGTCATTTTGGTACAAATTTTTAAAAATCCACAGTTCGCTAGTGTGATTTGCGGCTATCCGACTCTGTTATGATGACGTTTACGGCGCATTGGGCACCACCACATGGTCAGCGGACTTGTTTCCTTTATCATTCCTTTTAGATGAATATTGCTATTTAAAATGCACAAATTATAACCTAATGATCCACGAGTGTCATAGATTATAGCTATATAGCAGACAAAAACACAATAGGCCTTGTTTAATCCATGCCTAATCAATGGTAAAGCCTGTTTACCTGAGGAATCGGGAAGTGTGTGGCATATTGAATGTGGCGCGGTTGCTCATACAGTTGAGGGAAGGCCGGGTCCAGACTCTTGTCTTTGATCCCTGCCTTGCTGTCTTGATCTGGAGTGGGTTTCTCAGGAGATGGACTGCCCTTAGACTCACAGTGCATGGTAGGAGAGAACATCTATACAGAGGGAAATGTCAGTATATTCAAATCAATATGGTTATTGAGATTTGCAATGACATTTAGAGAAAAAGCTAAGACAGATGTGGTACCTCGTCAAAGTTAGCACTAGAGTTGTGATCAATTTCCATGGACTCAGAATGGCCAGTGTCCTGTTGAAAAATAATAACTTACGTCAATACATCTTGTGAGGATTTCTACATCTCATCGCACCAACACCAAATGCTTTCAACATGCCTCCATTTTGACACTGCTGTTGGCATCCTGCTCCTTGCGCTCTGACTCATCCAAGGGCTCGTCACTGGGGGAACGGGGGCGGGGCATGTGGGCGTCCAAGGCCAGGTCGCCACGGGAGATGAGAGTACACATGTAGATGTTGTGAGAGAAGACATCGTGGCGGATGAGCTCGTAGAAGAGCAGGACCAGGTTCGAGAACTCCACTCGTTCGCTTTCATTGCCAGGCTCACCTAAAGAACAATGGCATTAGTCCTAGATTATTCACATACCAACGCCAAGTAAGAATGTGAAGATTATTTGGTACATAAATAATTTAGGTCACTACAGGATCCTATGACCCAAACATTTGTACAAAAGTAATTTCAATTCAATTTATATTCCACATAAGTAAACCTCAACGTCAAGTGCTTTTTACCTGACTGTTAATACTTTTTTCATAAATCTACACATCTACTAAGCAGTTCAATGGTAATTTACATGTTGGCCAGCCATAATGTCAATAATCATGAATAATTGTGAAATTGTTCTGTTTTCACTGACATAATCATAACATTAAAATTTGATATTGAGCGCAAGCTTCTGAACAAAAATCCATCTATACAAATACAGCTATGAAAACTTAAACCCACGCTTTTTTACACTGGTAATAAAGAAAGATGGCAAAGAAAATTGTTCAAAATGCTCTGTCAATTTATGTGCCTGCCATCTGCCTCTTTTTTACAACCTTTGTGCCAGACCACTACAACAAAATGGCACCCAAGATGTTTCATAAGCCGGGAAAATTGTCAGGTAATTCAGAAACAAATCGGTTTTGCAACATTAGATGAATCAGAAAGGAGAGACTCACTCAGAGTGGGAGCTTGAGTGTCTAGAAACTGGAGCAGCACATCTTGAAAGACTGGTAGTGTGGCAGCGGAGAGCGAGCCAGAGGACACAGAGCCTTTCTCGTCCACCACCTCGGACTCACCACACCTCTGTAAACACACAAAATGTTTTCTCGTCAGTGCGGAAAAAGACTAGAATAAAAACTTAAAAAAATTGCTGGCCGGACATTTGATTTATGGGGGAAGAAATAGATGAAAACATATGCGTAACACTTTATAATAAATACACCTTATTTTTTATAAAGCATGTACAAAGACCAGAACAAATAATTGAGAATGATTCAGGCTTAGTAACGGAGGGGTTAAGGTTAGGGTTAAGGTGTTTGTTTGTGATTTATCATGGTTATAGGTAAAATGTAATTATTATGAAATTTTACCATATGATAAACGGTTGCTCACTTACCTCTGCTTCTATTTCAGCTTGTCTTTTTTCCAGCAGCTTCGCAACCACCATGGCCCTGTGTCTGCCTGAGCGTTTACAACAAACGGCCCATTCACAAAGTAAAGTCACCACAGCATCATCATCTGGGGACATCTAAGGGAAAATACATTAGAGCACAATATTGTAGTATGGTGTAGTATAAATCTAATCATTTTTAAAGGATTTTTACTCCTTACCTCATGACCATCTTTGCTCTGCCCAGACCCAAATATCCGATTGTAAAGGGAGTCTAAAGAGTTGCTAAAGTCTGACTTTTCAAAACTGTGGTTGTCCAAAACCTCAAGGGTGTGAAGAACTCTCCCAATTGTGAAACCTGAAAAAAAGAAATGCCATACCATTTTATCCACATAATTTTGTTAGGCAATGTCAATTTTTTTTTAAGGAGATATAAGTTTATATCTAACCTGCTGTAGTCTCTTGGCATTTATCAAAAGACCACCTGAACTCCACTGCCTGGCCTCTTTCTTTGATCTGTTCCTCAATTTCTCTCAGTTTGGACCGGACCTGCAATAAGAAGCCATGTTATCATCTTTTCATGTTAAGAAGGCAGTGAATAATTTAAATAGTGAAAAGTAGGTGACCTGCTGGGTGAATGTGGTGTTGCCCCCTGGCATTGGCAGGCTGGATGGGGCAATAGGCAGAAGGTCCAAAGGAGAACCAGTCTTGTTTCGGCTATCTGTCAGCGAATAGTGCCACACAAGAGCACTGGGACAACACAGTGCTATACTCTGTTATGGAAGAAACAAAAGAGTTAAATTAAGGTGCATTAGTAAAGATGTTTAGGCATCTAGAAAACACATTGAGTGCAAATGGGCAGCACTTTAGTTTTTTATAAGCATTGCAATTTCTATTTTCAAATTTCATTTCCTTTTTTAAATTTGTACACAAGGATTAGCATTTGAGAGCAAACTAATTTATGAACTGTTAAAAGGCACACTATACAACTTCTCTAAGGAAGAGTGTGCAACCTGATTATGTCAATGGAGATGTTATTGCTTTAATTTGAATATTCCACAGTATGCAATACTGGATGTTATTCAAATTATTTTTGAGCAAATAAAACAAATCTAGGCTAAAAAGACACGTTTGGGGTAATACTGTGGAATATTTATGGCAAAGCATTAGCATTCTCTGTGGAGATAACCAGGTAGAGGACCCATCTGTCGAAAAGTTACATAATTGACCTTTAGCTAATACAGGAATGACAAGCATTTCAAAACATATTTATAGGTGCCTTTTACATGATAAGTCTGTTTAATAAATGCAACCTTTGTGATTTTCTAGTGGTGATCTTCAAATTTGCAATCTGATTGTAAATCATTTTATGGTCCTCTAGTGCAATACCTGTAACATACAACTGAGCCCAAAAACCAGAGGCCTGTGCAGAGGGCAGTTGTAAAAGTCTGTAAATGGTGTCTGGGCCTGGCTCCCTCCTGCGGGCTGGGATGTCGGGGTGGGGGGCAGGGCGTTCCCTTGCTGTGTCAAAATGCCATGAGCTGGATGTCCTCCTGTGCCAGAGCTCCCGTCGCTAAGCAACAGGTTGAGGCGCCGTGTGCAGAAATATGCCAGTCTTCGTGACAAGTAAGCTGACTGGACGAATTCCCCTGAGTACTGCGTGATGGAAGAGATTCACAGCATTACACATAACCCTTGGTGTCCATTAACATTAGTCAGCTGTGAAAACATAACCATATGAACGACTGCGGAACCTTAGTAAAGGTCAGCATGGCCTAAATATTGTGCACTAAAAACACACACTGGTTAATGCATAACAACTGACAGCTGGAGAGGCTGGACGGAAAGTAAAATATACACTGTCCAATTACAATGAGTAAAAAGATTATGAGAGAAGGATGAAAAATACCTGTAGTAAAAGAGGCAATAGGAGTCGGAGCAGTTCATCTTCACCTGGTCGCACCTTTTCAAAGCATTCCAGCACCCATGTCAAAAACTCATGTCTGTCTAGCATGCCATCCTATCAGACAAATGGTGTAATTAGCAAATATCCTGTTTGGCAAGAACCTAAAGATAATCTATTTAAACTCACTTGAAACATAAACATGGCAAGTTTTTCATTGTATTCCCACTGTTTCATGGCTTGCTCCACATCAGGAGGTGGGGCTGGCAGAGGTGAGCTACAGCCTTGATTGGGAAACTGCCTGTAGAACTCAGCCACTTTCTGCAGCTGTTCCCATAGGTACTTGGTAATGATCTGTGTCCATTCTGCATGCACACATTAGGATGGTCAACTCACTTCCCTCTCAATTATTTACAAATCCAGGAGGAAAAGAAAAGCAATCACCATACCTATACAAGGGTCAATCACATGCCTTTTCTTAACTTTTGTTTCAGTGATGGCTGCATGATAAGCACATGTCATTTTTATCATCCAGGCAGATCGCATAACAGGGACTGAATACTTAGCCAAGTATCCAAAAACCTCTTCCTTTTTGCTGAAAGTTGGGACCTGTAAAAATGAACACTTGATCTGAGCACTCAATTTGAATATAACACAAATTAATTAAGAAAAATACTAAAGGGCATAGTGTGGCATATTAATTACCCCATTACAAAAAAAGAAGCTTTTTAGGGATTAATTAACTATAGTTACCTTCTTAGCCAGTTGTGTCAGAGGTTTAGTTCCTGCTAAGTCTGTAAACCAATTATTGATAGAGCTCTGTGACCTAGCAGTGAGGGGCCAAAAATTATCCTTTTGGTTGACCTGTGGTTTGCGTTTCCCTGTGTCTGGGAACGTATTGTAGCGCAACTTTTCCGCAATGATACTGCTGAAGTTGGAACTGATCTGGAAATGCATGAACATAAATACAATTGAACGACACTGATAACAACCAAAACCCATAAATCACTTATTAGCACCAATGTTTACCTTGGAGGGGTTGAAATTGACATTTTTTGCACTTCCATGTTCATCCCCTGACACTGCAGGTTGGTTATTAAATCCTTGCTTCACATTCAGGGCAGTTAATTCATCCTGTCACAACAAAACCTCATTTTAGTTCAAGAAAACATTGGCAATTTCATTTTTTGTTTTGTTTTAATTATAATAATGTATCACAATTATCAAAGCTTTAATCATTCATTTTGCAGTTAAATTAGTTATATATATTTTTTAACAGCACCTAAATATTTTCAGACTGAAGTCTTGTTGACGCCACATTGAGCAGAGCCCGTTATAAGATTTCTGCAATTATGAAGATTTTTTTTTCCAATAATTTACATAATTTACAGCGTATAAGCTAACCTTAAACCCTAAATAAAAAGGAATAGGCTGAAACAATGCCTTTATATTGCTTATCTTATTTAAAAGTCGTCATATAACCAGCTTTGTCGCAAGTGTCTTTCCAGGTCGCACTACAATTATGATGACATTTTAGTTTTGTTGTACAGCTTAACATTGCCAAAGGGCGTATATAATTAAGAATCTAATCACTGTTATGTAAAGGAAGGGACCATCATTGGAAACGATCTTCAGCCAAATCCAATTGATATTCGTTAGCGATGCAGCTTTAGCAAATCCCGAAAGACCAAAACATTATAACAATTACTAGTCACGCACAAACCCACAAGAGTACTATGTGCTATACCCAAGTTAAGAAAAACATTTCATGTAATACTGCTCTTTTGACCAACCTCTATAACTAATCGCCAAGCTACACGGTTATTTGTTTGTCTAAGTAAGCCTTGCAGTTAGCAGACTGACAACTAGGTGCAGTTCATTGTTATTGCAAGGCCCCAGCTCGTTTAAAGGCTAGTGTAGGCTAAACATGCTAGCTAGTGTTAGCAGGCGAAGCAGCTCGGGTGGAAATCCTGTTCCAGAAGCCTTTTTTACCGGGGTTTTACAAGGCACGCAGTTTACACTCACCTCTTTTTGCTTTGGATCTTGTGGGTATACATCTGGAGGGCCGAGTCTGGGCCGCTTTAAAGGCCGGTGTTCGTAACTTAATATCCCGAAAGCAGCCATCATCCAGCGGCATCACAACCAGAGCCAGCCTGGGCTTTCCTCCTCCTCCTCCCGAGCAGCAGAGCGGCCCTAAACCAAACCAACAGCACACTCACACACTTCCGGGAAGCGCACACGGCACAACTCCTGCAAAATACAACTCTACATCCAGCTACATTATGGATTCTTGATTAATTTAGGTTCTTTTCGATTTAAATGTTTCTTGCAGAAGACTTTCATTTTTTCATGAATCCGTTTGATTTGTAGCATAGTTTTTGCAGTCTCAAGTGTGCAGTGACGCTTGCAGCGTATATGCATCGATCAGACAAATTACCTGGATTATCTGCGTGTTTTTGTGTTTTGTGCAGACTGATGTGCTTGTGTGGGCAGTCACTGTAGAAGAGAATGCTGATTGTATTTCCATTCTATGCCTGAAGATGGCAGTAAAAAATAACAGTGTTTTTTTATTGGTTACATTACTTTGAGATTATGTTTTTACTGTATATATCAATTTCAAGTTAAATAAACGAGAGCCAACATGTATAAAAAAATATTTTATTGAAAACAAGACTTTAAAAATGAAGCCTTTAAAAACATCACGAGTAAACAAGTATACATGTCAAAGGCCATAGTAATCATCAATACAATAAAAATATTGCACTGCATTATTAAGCATATGCTTGATTATAAAGGCAGACAACATTTGAAGACATCACCCTCCATTCTTTACCCTTGTCACAAAAGGTTAAGTACCTCAATATTTGTATTGATACCCACATGTGCATAATTTAAACATCAGCATTTGGATTTGACAGTAGAGAAGTAGACAAATGGTGCACTACATGTATAAAATATATGTATGGCTATTTCCATTACATGACCTGGAATTTTTAGACACATATAACGTGCAAAATACAATGTTAATTGTGAACCAAAAATAGATATTATACACATCAACACAGTGATGAATGAAATACACTGCATTTAGCAATGTTTCACTCAAATCTTAAATAAATGATACTGAATTATCCAGTAGTATAGCGTACCTATAATCTCATATTTTACTATAGACCTGTTAATATGATCAACAAAAAATATGAAGGTAATGATTGTACTAAGCTTTCATCACAGTGAATTTCAGCACTATATTTTAGCATTCTTATATAAATAAAATACAATGTATTGTATGTATTGTATTGTCTATTGGAGGAAAACAAAAGGATGGGCCAAAATACATTGCCATCTATTATTTGATAAAAAGAAGCATTGTTATTGCTAAGTTTTACTACCCATCTGGCCTTCGATGCTTCATTAACATGGAATCTGTCTTTGGTTTTCAAACTTCATATTGTACTTCATGTTGTACTTCATGTTGTACTTCATGTTGTACTTCATGTTGTACTTCATGTTGTACTTCATGCTGTACTTCATGTCATGTCTTGGGAGAGCAATGTACTCACGATAAGAGGACAGGATCAGTAGTGACTTTGTGCAACATCATTTTTAAAGGTTTTTTATTCTACCACATACAGGACTAGCTGCTTTGATTTTCTGCTGCCTCGATCATGGCTCTAAATCTTGAGTTTTCATCTGCCAGCAAGAAAGCAGGTTTGTCAAACTCCACAATCTATAAAAAAAGAACAAACAATTACTGAATGTGAGCAATATGTTAATATTGAGTTACTGAGATAATTTAAAATGTTTTAAAGTTGCATGTTATATATGTATATATTTGGGTTCCTTAAATGGACACTGGCATTCCAAATGCTATTAATAAATATGTTTCAACTAAGCAAGTATTCTGTCCCTCCTTGCTTTGAGAAGTCCTATGCTAGTAATAGTGGGACCACAACAAATCTCAAACAAGTAAGGGTAGCATATGGGACCTTTCAAATACGTTTTCATAAAACATTTATCTTGATAGTGTTGATGATGCATTGCATTACCTGGCCATTATCCAGTACCATGACCCTGCTGCAGTTCATGACCGTGTTCAGACGATGGGCAATGATAAGAGTGGTGCAACTCCCAGACGCCGAGCGAATAGTCTCCTGAATGAGACGATCGGTTTCTGTGTCAATAGCTGCCGTTGCCTCATCCAAAATAAGAATCTGTAAACATGGAGAATACCACCAAAAGTAAAAATAAATAATTTATCATCAACAAGTTAGTTTAACTATTCCTGGGTGTCTCATAATTAGTATAACTTAAAATAAATAATTATTATAATTAATTCAATAGGGTTTGCTACTGGATTGAATACAAATATGATGATACCTAATTGTCACTGAGTGATAATGAGTACCTTGCTGTTGCGCAGCAGGGCCCTAGCAACACAGAGCAGCTGCCGTTCTCCAACTGAGAAGTTCTCTCCATTTTCTGTTACCTCTGAGAGGAGGGAATGAGGCAACTGATTCACCTTTGGACGGAGAAAACTAAATTAGATTCTTACCAAAATGTAGGATATTCTCTATAATGCAGCAAGTGTCACCCACCATTTCTTTGATATGTGTCTGCTCAAGTGCCTCCCATATTTCAGAATCAGAGTACTGATCCCACGGGTCCAAGTTAGACCTGATAAACAAAAAAGTGTGTGGGTTGATGAAAGTAACTGCCATTCAGTGTTTTTTTCATTGCAGATGTCAGTCATTGCCTACATTTAAAAACTGAGATTACCTGACTGTGCCAATAAAGAGAACAGGCTCCTGAGGAATGATGGCGAGTTTGCTCCTGAGGTCATCCAGTCCAACCTGAGCTATATTGATTCCATCTATGATGATGGAGCCTCCTGTCAGCTCCACAAGCCTGAATAGAGCGACGCCCAGGGAGGACTTTCCTGTAGAAGCAAAAGTAAAGCATTAACTACATTCTATACTGCAGATCAGAGCCAAAGGGGGGAGGGGGGGGCTATACCTGATCCTGTGCGACCCACTATACCAATCGTCTCTTGTGGTAGAATGTTGAAAGACACACTCTTCAGCACCAGAGGCAGGTCATGCCTATAACTCATCTCCACATTCTGGAAGGTGATTTTTCCATGTTGTGGCCAGGAGGGGGCAGGAGCACTCTGCTCTGGACTCTGTCTGGGAGCTTCACTGTCCAAACACTAAGGAAATAAGCAATTGTTAGCAAAAATACTTGCTTCTAATACATACTCCAAGAAAAATCCCTATATACTAACAGACATTTAAATTTTCTGCATTATTAAATCTAAATAAATAAACGTATTATATTATAATCATTATTTCATTCTATTATCCTTCCACACTTCCATTACCTTTATGTAATGGTTGATCCTCTCAACGGATGTAAACCGAGCTTCAGTCTCAGTAACCAATCTCACGGTAAACTGGAACAAGCCTGTTAACTGAAAGCCAAAGGGAACTATGTTAAACCCACTCTAGATTTTATGCCCAACCTTAAGTTATTTGCTTAAAGACCTGCACAGCATAAGACATGGCGAGTCCTGCGTAGGCTGGAGGTATTTGGTTTCGCATGAGAACAATGAGAAGCGCTACACTAGAGATGAGAAAGATGCTGATCAAGTCCAGGCGCACAGCTAGCCATCGCATTGCACAGCTGAAGAGGTAGTTGGAGGCCTGGTTGGTATCCAATAATTCTTGATATCTGAAAAGAAAAAAAAATATTTTTCCCCAGAGAAATAAGCAAACAAAACTATAGCCTCTCACTCCCACTGTGATTTGCTAGACTGAGGGTTGGTCTTTTCGCTGCCCTTGAGGTGAACTGTAAAACTATATTGTAAAATATATTGTGAGAATATGTATCAGTGCCTTTAGGGAAAAAAATGAACCCACCTCTGAAGAAAGTCTTGTCCTCTTCCATAGGCATGGATAGTAGACAGTCCCTGTAGACTGCTGGTTATGTGAGATGTGAATGGAGACTGGCTGATGTTTTCTAAGCGCTTAAGCTCACGAATTAGGACTCTGAAAATAATAAAAACATAATTTTAATTTTGACTGAATACAAATTTGTGTAGGTGGAAAGGCATTACAAAAGAGTTATTATATGAGGTTTCATTTGACACTTATGTATGTGCAATATTATGAACACACCCAGACAGATGGGTACTCAGTGGTCTTTAACAAGATAGTGTGAGGTTGGAGAGTGTTTGGGCCAAGATGTGGTTTGAACATTTCTACATTTAGATGCCAAAATCTGCAAATGGTATTTGAGTGTGACATGTTTATGTCCGGGGCATTTTTAATTCGGGATGTAAATACAAGCTGCTTTAAAATAGTGAACAATCTATTATATATCTGTTATGATATCTACAATACCCTACAACTTTATTTATTTAATTTGGAATATTTTTATTTTATAGCAGAGCAAATTACACAATGAGAGCCTACTTGATCAGTGTAATAAAATAGAGCAATAGTCTAGCTATTTCCCCAGACACCTGTGTTCTTTCTCCCTTTGTGGATCATTTTGATTACACAATTTTTTTCTTGCATTCTTGCATAAATAATGACTTAAGCACACAAAACACCTATGTCATAATGTCCTAACATAATTTAGAGCAGAGCCATTAATTCAATTATAGGGTTACAAAAGACCGATAATCACATATATATTTACTTTGTTTCTAAATAGAATTTTATAGATAATAAAAGTTGCAGTCATCTCCAAAATCCAAATCTTGAGAAACTGACCTGCAAACACGGTTCACAATCCAGAGGAAGGCTCCCAGGGGCAGGATGGAGATCAGGAACCAGGGAAAGACTATCCCCACCATTCCCACGCAAAACAGCACTAATGTCAGGTTCTGTAGCACCATTTCAGTTTGCATTGCCAAGCGCACATCCACTGTAAGACATATGGACCATACTAGACTCACCATTTTAAATAATAGCATACAATACATTATAATTAAAACATATTATATAGTTTGTATAACTACTGTACACCATACATATAGATTTGGGCTATTAGACTACAAGCGGAAATCAGCTTGTCAGTCGAACCTAGAGTAAATCACATGGCTAAATGTGCCATGTCAAATCACACTGTACCTTAGCACTATACCAAGTCAGACAGAATTACTTCAAAGACTAAGTTCTCTCTAAAGGGAACACGCTCAAGATGAATCAAAGCTCACCTTCGTCCATGTCTCTGGAGAAGCGGGTCAGGATACGACCTAGAGGCGTTGTATCGAAAAAGTGCATGGGGCTGAGGAGGATCTGCCGAAAAAGCTTGTCGTGGAGTTTGGAGCTTGCTTTCACCGTGCACTGTCAGGCATAAACAACATCAGCCTCAACATGAAAAGCGACATGACATTAAAAACAGAAGAAATAGTACACTATAGAACACATATGTCAAACTCAAGGCCCGGGGGCCAAATGCGGCCCTCCACATCATTTCATGTGGCCCTCGACAGGGTAAACTAAAAGGTATGATGGTCTTAAAATGTAATTTTATCAGGAGATAAGCAGTTACACAACCACATTTTTACATCTAGGCAAATGCATATGCAATATTTGTAACTAGAACAAGTAGCAAATACAGAAACAGTTAATTAACAAGTTAAAAAAGTAGTTAGATATATTTTACATCCGGCCCTTTGAAGGCAGCTATTTTGCTAATTTGGCCCCCGGTGAAAATATGTTTGACACACCTGCTATAGAAGAAATCATAAATAAGTGCCAGTACAATGTAAATAAGGATAAGGATTAATAAATAATACAAAGTAATGAATGTTTGCCATGCTTGATTTTTTATGGATGCAGCACTTAAACACTGACTGAAATTCAGTGTGACAGCAGAGGAAAAAATAAATTCTATTAATGGAATATGCAGCACTCCCCAACAGCTCACAGCTAGAGGTAAGAAACGATTAGCCATGACTGAAAAAAAATCATCTTTTTGAAATGGCACCATAATATGGGGAACCTCGGGGTACCTCTTGAATGCAGTGTCACCATGGGTTAGCTAGAAATAGAGGGCAAACGTCCCAGGAGGCCCTGACCTGTTGCTAAAAGCATGTAAAGCTGTGTGATATGAACTAATGAATATATTCTCCAGGCTCTTTTCATTAACAAGTGACATACACAGTAAATGAAAGCAGTGTTTCACACATTATTTGCAAGTACCACCTCGAAAACTTTTTCTCTCACTAGAGGTGCTTTTCTATCCCCCATTGAGGCAAGGGTTGTGTCCCCTCAGGAGGGAGCCCAAAACAAGCTCACATATCCATTACTCAAGCTTCAAGACCTTTAGCTCAAAAGCAGATTAAATGTTACATCTTTAAATTAAAGAGGTTTAAATTTCAGACAAAGGCCTGTGAAAGGCCTGTAAAACCAACAAAAGTGCACTTACATTACATAGGTTTTTTCTCCATTTTCATTTTTTAATTAGTGCTTTATGCAGCATTTTTCATTATAAACCATATACTTGATATTCAAATTTTGCATTTATTCGAAACAATATTTACAACATTATTCATATTTTCATACATTACCCTCTACTCTACATACTGCTCTACACTTTACCCATAAATTCAAATGTCAATTAGAAAATTCAGTGGTTTTATTCACATTGTTCACTTGGCATACTGCTGTTAATCATAAGGATATAAAGGCACTCATTGGCAATTGCATAACAATAATGTAGCAGACTGTAGCACAGATTAAGAAGCACTGATATAACTTTGTCACACAACTTACCTTTACAAAGACCAGGCCTCTTATAGTTTTCAGAGTCACCACAGCGCCCATGGATATAATATAGATGTTGGAATAAAACTGGATGTGAGGGTTTAGGCTCATGCTGTTGCTCGCCATAGTTTCATTTGTGAAGATTAATGTCGTGTTCTGAGGGCAGATGGGGCAACAAATTACTAAGCCATAAAAACTTGAGGATTAAATTAAAATAAATTAAAAAAATGCTTGATAAACAGGAAGACCATGCATGCTAGCAATCTCAGCTATGTTCCTTAAAAAGAGCAACCACCTGCTTAGAGGAACATCTGTTTCTTGCCCGCCTGCGTGTTTTTAATCAAGTTTACTGTAGAGGAGAGATAGGTAGTATAGCCAAAAATAGTACTCATTAACCAAGAGTACCGTAAATTCAAAGTACCTGTAATCTTATTCAAGTATAAGTACGAAGTAATGGTCCAAGAAATTACTGAAAAACCTATTTGGGTAAACTACTACTCAAGTAAAAGTAACTACTTGAAGAAAAATATTCAACAATTAACTAAATCAGGTAGGTTCAAACGTTAGACTGCTACAATGAGAGGGAAAAAAACGCATTTGACAAAACAGTGCAAGAAACAAAATATTTTCAAATAATTTATTACTTTTACTTCAATAAAACTGTTACTCAAGTAGAACTAAAATTGCTGCTTGAAAAGTAAAGTTCATTTTTTTTCAAAAGTAGGGTAAATGTAATTGAGTAAATTGTACATACTCAATTTGAGTAAATTGAGTACTACCCACCACAGAAAGCAATTTTTTTGGGGGAGGTAAACAACAGGATACACATAAAAAAAGATCACAAGGCTCACCACTCACCCCACTGCCCTGTCTGATCCAATAGCTCAGCCACCAGTTGCTAAAGGCTATGCTGCCGGTGGTGGACAAGAAGAGGAGGATGTTGATGATGAAGATCAGTGGACCACCTGCTGCCTTTATGTAGGAGCCATACACGGACCAGGCAACACCACCACGCCCTTTCTCCTCAGCTTTCATCAATTGTACTAAAACAAATATACAAAACAGGCATTCGCAATTGCATTTGCTTTCAAAATTGTCCATAAAAATGGTTTGTACCTTGTTTGCAGTCACCTTTCTTTGGTTTGACCTTGATAACATCCAGACAGGTTTGTGGCTTTTCTGCACCTGTTTTTTGCCCTTTGATTTTCAATTTGGCTTTTACAGTATTCTAGGAAACAAAAGAATGTACTTAAAACATGACTCTGCAGGTATAATACACAGTGAATCACTTCAACACTGACCCTGAGAGTTATTTAAATAGCCTTATTGGTGACAGGGTTTTTAGTTGTTCTCAACAGTAAATCAATGCACACATAAATAATGAAGGACCTGGTAGTGTTAGCATTTCCTAGCCACTGGGTCTACATTCTCATGAATAATTCATCAGTACTGTACAATGTATTGTGTAATCTAGCCAGAGATGCCTGACTCTGGCCAGTGGCATTTGGTGCCTCTGGGCTTACCTCCTGTTGCATGCTGTTGAATAGTATGGCATAGTCACGGCCCTTCTCCATTAGCTGTGCATGGGTGCCATGCTCCACAATCTGCCCATTATTCATGAGAATTATATCATCACAATCGGGCAAATACTGAAAATGTTGAAGATTACAAATTAAAATGTGGTTCCATTAGAATATTTGTCAGACTGTTTTTCTTTAAGAAATACACACACAGTCCAAACACTCACCTGCAGCTGGTGGGTAACAAAGAGCACAGTTTTGCCCTTGGCAGCTCCTCTAATGGCTTTATGAAAGACATGTGAACCCACACACGCATCCACTGCACTCAGAGGGTCATCCAGGAGAAGAATGGAACGGTCACTGTACAGGGCCCGAGCCAGGCTCACTCTCTGACGCTGCCCTCCGCTCAGGTTAGCTCCTCTCTCTCCAATCTAAAAACAATCAACATACCATCATATGACTTGTATTTTGGCAAAAACATAATTATAAAGCACAGAATTGTAAGATGCTCTACCTCTGTCATATCTCCATATGGTAGTTCTGCCAAATCAGGGAGGAGGCAGCAGGCCTCAAGGACAGAGTTATATCTTTGGAAAAACCAAATGTTTATTTATGTTATTTCTCTCCCTACTTAATCAGAATAAATTGTTTAACTTACCTGTGTGGTTCAAACTCATTCCCAAACAAGATGTTCTCTTTTAGTGAGTGGTTTAGAATCCACGCTTGCTGAGACACATAGGCAAACCCACCACTTACGGCTACGTTTCCCTCCAAAAGCGTCATCTAACAAAAATGCAACAACACTTAGAGGGCTTTCAAAGCATGTGTATGAGTAAAACCTAGATAAATTGTTTAGTCACCTGCCCCAGTAGAGCAGTGAGAAGGGAACTCTTTCCGCTGCCAACGCCCCCGCAAATTCCAACCAGTGAACCCTACAGAATAGGAAAAAAACACTCAATTAAAGTAGGACAAGCATATCTCTAAAAAAATCTCTCACAAAAAAAATCCAGGAGTTGTTACCTTCTTGACGCGCAGGTCAATACGATGTAAGGTTTTGTGAAGCGGTGGCCGTATGCTCTGTGTTGAGGATATAGTGCTCTGTGGGCTCTCCTGCTCCATGTTCGTGAGCAGGCTCTGAGCATTGGGGCTGTCTTTGGTCCCTTTACTGTCCTCTGTGGAGATGTACAGGCTAAGCTTCTCGCGCCGCAGTACACGTCTCATGCCACGTCCCTTTGTTTGCTTGGACGGAGGGTTAGGTTTCACCACTGGTGAGCTGGCCTTTTCCCATGCCAGCGTAGCTCCTTGGAATTCTACTGCATTGCTAGGGTCATCCATTTTTACTTGTATGACTTGCCGATCCTCCATCATGAACAATCTCTGTAACGGAACGCATCAAAATACAAAATAATTATGCACAATATAATTTGGTAAAGCAAGTCTGTCATATAGTAGTAAGAAGTATTAAAATCACTATGGCATTTTCAAGGCATTGCGTTCTTTGGCATTAACATTGAGGTGAGTCTGTGGTGTTTTTAGTCAGCAAACAAAGCGTTATAGAGATACATAAGTCAAAACAATACTAAAAGTAAAGAAAAGGACCATGGAACAACTCAATTAACAGCTGAGTATATTTTGCCAGTTTGTCAGTAGTGAATACTAACTCAAGCAATTACTTAATTAAGTGGTAAGCATCCCTAAAATGTTTGGTTTACTATCTTTGGTTTACTTACTAAGTGTGACAATCCAGAGTTCCAAGAGCTCTTTACCAGCCTTATGCTCTACTTGACACAACCCTTTTGTCCAAAATCTGAACAGGCTTTTGGTTGCATGGGGAAAAATATATTCCCACCTATAGTCGAAATTCTAATGGCAATGGCAAAATACATTTTTATTTACTACATTACAGACAAATGTTCGCTTATGCAACTTTTGCGGAGTCTACAGAAACATTTGTTATGAACATGTGATTTTTACCATCTAACTGAAATCGTCAAAAATGTGACCTGGGTATATCTCTTTGTGCACCCCATATAATGGCGATTACGTAATAATTATTTTCATCAGACAGGAGTGTACGTGAACCTTCTTTACTGTGGCCTACTTCAGACACATATAATGCTGGTAAACAAACGCTCCTCTCTGGTGAAAATAACTATTACTTTACATTTTAAGAAATAACCTTTACCCTCATATGATGTATAAAACACAGGAAGTGGTATCTCAGAATATTTAAACTTTACATTTGAATTAAAATAATTTTTCATTCACTCTGTAGCCACAGCTGCATCTGCCCTCTGACCCTAACTAATCATTCACACACACACACACACACACACACACAAGTTCACATTTCTTACCTGAAATCTTTTCACAGCGACAGCGCCTTCTGATAAAGCTCTGACAGCTAATGGAGTGACTTTCAACGCAAACGTCATAGAGTTAAAAACAGCGACCACGGTGAAGGCCTAAAACATGGAAATGTGTCCAGTTCAATGTGAATAATTTGGTTCTTTATATAGATTTAAGTAACAATATGGTATTGTTTTAATATAAAGTACAGTATGTTAAATACCTCGGCTGCAGTTAAATCGTAGCCCAGTGCCATGTGAAGGGTAAAAGTGCATACACTGGCTATGACCACCACAATGGGAGCCACTCCTACTGTGAGACTCTGGACAATGCCAGCTCTCTCCAATATGGACCTCTCCTCAGACCTAACCTCTGTAAAGCACATAAGGAGAAAATCAGCATTCATTACACACCACACAAGACTAGATCGTCTGACCGAAATAGATAGGACTGTAGTAAACATGGGCCTCATGTCCATATAGGGACTTCGGATGCTGCTGAATTCTGATAAGTCAAGCACCCAAAATAACCCCTCCCCTTCTCCCATTTGTATCTCTATTATGCACCATTGTGCAAAACATTAACCAGTTGAGTTCAGAGAATGCATAGACTAGAACAGCTCTTCTCTTCTGTATTTTACCCTGTGATTATGTTAGCTACTTTGCTACTTGTTCTTTTAGATATAACATCAACGTTAGATGCCCTTAGAAACAGCACAGATCATTTAGTGTAATGAAATGAGAATGAGGGTGTAATTGTTAGAGCTAATTGTCAATGAAGCTCAGTAACAATAAATTTTGATTATGAGAGGTAATCACGGGACAGGGGGCAAATGATGCCCACCTGGCTAATCTGAGGTGTAATGACAAAGAGAAAATTATCCTTATCCACCACATGGTAGGCACACAAGAAATGGTCATCTTTTAGTAATCAGTACAACAGTCGCAGTGGTAAGGGGGTTTCCAGAGGAAAGTAGGTAAGGAGGACCAAACATCTGGCAAATTAACCTTGAGTCAAGAGAGTAAAGCAGGCTGTGATTGGAAGGGAGGGGCTGTCTTTGAGAGCTAATGAAAATGGATTTTGGGTTATCTCACCTTTATAAGCGAGAGGAAAAGTCTAATCTCATGTCTCTTTTTATCAGTTCACACAATTATGAGAATTTATGCTAATCAATCTTTTATTGTGGGGAATCACATTGTATTTTTTTTTTATTCTTTATTTTTTATATTTTAAGTGACATGAAAAAAAAGACAATTTAGGATAGAACATGTGGGGTGTGCCTTTGATACATATACATGAATAGTCACTACTAATTGCAAGTAAAAAATTAATTAAAATAAAAGGTCAAACAAACTTACAGTTTGATAAATTCAGCCCACCATTCCCATTTGTTCTTAAATTTGTCTTGTTGCAATCTGATACTAAAAGTAATTCTCTCCATCTAATAAATATCATAGATGTTGATATGTGTGGTTTAATCCTAGTTATAGCTTTCCTAGCAGCTGCACTCAAAAACATTTTTACCCATCAGGAAACCCAGATACACTGTTTCAAGTCACAAATGGTATGCCAAAACAGAACACAGTTTTTAATGATTTGTGAATTTCCCTCTAAATTGGAACAATATGAGGACATTCCCAAAATAAATATCAATGTTTTGCATCCAGTCCTCCACATTGCATAATTATGTATTGTCTCTGAAATCATATTGTATATCAATAGGTGTTACACCTAGAAGTACTTACAATGTTAAATAAGTGATTTTATGATTAAAATGGACCAGTTGCTCTATATCAGAATCTTTATGGCAGGAGATTTTTGTTTGGCACAATTATGCAAATCTTATTTAAATAGTCACTGTGTCCTAGCACCAAACCAAAAGCACTTCTGGCAATTCCTGTTAGTTAGCTATGATGCCCTCCACTGTCCTCTGTAAACATGCAAATGTAACTTTTGCAGTTCCACTCACTGTGAACATTTTGAGCAAAGGCATCTTCCCAACAGTACATCTTGATGAACTTCATGCAGCCTAAAATCTCGTTCATCAGCCTTACGCGGCGGTCAGTCACTGTCACACACTTCCTTCGGAAGTATGCTGTTAGCCTTGATGCTAGCATCTGTGCAGACAAGAACAAAGGAGTTAAGAGGAACTGAAAGCCAACGCAATTATATTAGCTGTTCTACAGGTCTGTGCAGAGGGCAACCAATACTTTAAATTACTTTGAATGCCAAAAAATGCTCACTAACATGTGAAAATGCAGTAGTTTACTACAAAAAATACATCTACAGTAGTTGCATTTGTATTGTACCATGGCTGGGTAGAAAATGATGAATATGGCAGATCCCAAAAGAGCAGTGGGTCCTAGGAAGTATGCAGTATAGGACAGACCCAGAAGCCCCACCAGAGGCCCTCCAGCCAGCAGGCAACCCACCGACACTGCTTCATATAGCCTTTGGCCATCACTGGAGCACATATTGATCAGCTATGGAGGGAGAAAGAGAGAGGTTTCAGTTTTACATATTTATAACTTCTTTGTCGGGATTTCTGTCAACTATGTTACAGATACAGACAGAGTGTGACCGTAAAATTATATCTAGAGCAATCATTTGTATATGGCCTGGCAGACACATTTTCTGTTAATGTATATTAAAGCGCCCATTTTATGTCTTTTTAGGAGAAAAGAGCAGGATTTTTAACAGTCAGGAATTAAGAACGCTGAAATGGCTATTTAACAGTATTTGAAATTATCATGGCTACTAATATAAACAGATAGATATTTTGTAGTAATCATATGAAGGCATATACATTTTTGTGTTGCACTTCTTGGTTCAAGTATTTGGGTACAGCAATGAAACAGACAATGAAATTCTCTAAAACGGATTGACCTCAGCCCACAGGATTACTCAAGTGTGTGAATTAAATAAAACTTGTAGGCTTTGAAACCTGACCAAAGGCTTCAAAAAAATAAATAAGGCTAGCTCAGGGCAATTAAAACTCCTACCTCTCCAGGACTGATCTCTTTTGTGCTTCGCAGAGTGAGGATCTTCTGAAAGGCAAAGGTTAGGGCAGCCCCTCGGAGACGTGCTGCAGTGCGGTAGTTGACGGCCCACATGAGAGCTACAGACCAGGAGCGGGTAAGCTCCATGAGGAAGATCCCGGCCACCAGGGACAGGCCAAATGTTATGTCATTCTCTGTGCTCTGGCAATACTCCAGCAGAGCCCGGATCAGGAGAGCCTGCGGGGAGCAAGCAGAGATAGGATATAAAAAACTCTATAAAGGCTCAACAAAACCAGGATAAAAGGTGCACAGAGGGAGTACTTCAGAAGTAGACGAATTGTGTCTTTATATAAAGTTCAACTTTCATACTTTCAGAGCCTAAATTTATCTTGGCCAGGAATAAATAACTCAACTATGCAAATTTATAATATGGCAAAGCAGAAACTGGTAAGCTCATTGAAAGGCATGACTAAGTTATTATTGTGTGACAGCTAAGTCCAGATAATGCTATTAGTGGAGTGTGATAGTTGGTACGCAGTGTACCTATAACAGGGATTTGGCATAAACTGATTAGATCACAAGCAACCACAAACAAGGTGCAGAGAACCAACTTTTGTACAGTACACACGTTTTAAAGGTGATATCAGTGTCACATTTGAGTTTTAATCCAAATGAGTTCTGTATAATAATGAAAGTAGTACTTACAGGTCCTGCAAAGCCCGCCACCATCGTTAGGAGTAAGGAAAATATGGCCACTAGCATACGAGTTCTGCAGAACCGCCAGAACACTCTGGTCAGGGATGCCCCCTCACGCCCTTTTCTTTTGAGTTCATCATGCCACAAGGATTCAAGCCTGAAATAACATTTATTTTAAAAATTACCAAAAAAGTTTACATTTACAAAGTTTACAAAAATGTGCATAAATGAAAGACGATGATTATACATTGGGTATTTAAAAGAAAACAAATAAAAATTACTATAAACATAAAATTGTTTCTAAACATTAATAATCATTAACAGCTAGAGCATAAAAGAAGAAACGAAATTCAGTTGGCCTTTACAGTAACTAAACAATATATGCAGTACATTAAAATTAAAAGATTAATGCCTCATAGAATGTGACTCCATAAGGCGACTGCACTCATTATTGACTTATACAGACAGATATATCAACCACAGAGAAATGGGAGTGTACCAGTTTAAATTTAATGCATGAGATGCCAGAATAAAATTGAAATGTGTTATAAATGTGTGCCAAAAAATGGTTAAATCTGTAAATTTGAACACATATGGTAAAGTTCCATCTTTGTTCAGTTACAGAGTGCCACTCATGAATAATTCTAAAAAAACAAGGATATGTGGTCCAGAGACCAAAAAACAGAAAACCACAACATCAACAAAACTAAAGTAAAGCTTTTCCACATAAAGGTTCTTTTTAACAGACCAGTGTGTTGTTGACACATGCCTTGACATCTTTCAGATGCCTTACATCTTTTTCTTCAGAAGGGTCACGTGACCTTTCTGAATAAGTTAAAAGTTAAAAATAATTTTTATTTATAAATAATATTGGAAGACCGAAATGAACCTCTTTGAAGTAAACTAAAAGCTTAAGTTGGCCAGATGGCAGGGGATATTGTGTGTGCTGCCCAGGACATTGCATTCAAAGTTTGCACCTCAATGAGCACCATCAAGTGTCAACTCTCCCAGGGTGCAACACACTTTGGTTTTTCCATCGTCTATGCGTTGCATCAGCATTGCATAACTGTTCTCACTAAGTAGACACCAACTAAAGTCCTCTTTACTAATGCACTTCAGTAGCTCTCATCCAAACTATTGGCCACCAGTGTCACTGCAATAGTCTTTCCTCTCATGTTTGCATTTGCACTGCCTTTTTACACAGAGCACAAAGAAGCAACCTCTGGGCCCCGTTCCACAGCCTTTAAACAGAGCAGGGTATCGACACCCATTGGGTCCTGTCAATGACAGCTAATGAGTGTGAGAGGGAGACAGTACACAGGGTAATGACATAACCACCCTGGCACTTACTAGTAATGTAATCTATAATCCCCACTATTCTTAGTAACTCCCATCTCGTCTCTGCAGCATCGCTCCTGCATGGTAAAAGATACCACATGTTCAAGCTTTGCACAAAACAAATGGACACAAAGTGAATACAAAAAGAGCAGCACTTAGTCTTATCAGCACCATAATTCCACCATACAGTTTACATATTAATTCTTAGTACATATCATATTATATATTACACATTAAATACCTACATATTAATACCTATTATGCAATGATTTTTTTCATGTTGCCTTTTCTATTATTTTCCCACAAATGTGAAAGGTAACAAAGGGAAATCAGCTTTCTAAAGTTCCCTAATGGTTCTTGGTGAAGAAACAACAGAGCATTAAGAGGCAACAAAGCAAACATTTTAAGCAGCACATTTAACCTCGCTGTGTAAATAATCCAACTAATCCAACTAACCACCAGTGTATGAAAGTATTGTATATACAATGGAGCAATTCAGAAAACAGACAGAATACAACATACTCACAATGACTAATCATAATCCACTGTCATATTTACTTTAGTTTATCAAAAAAGTGTTGTGGAGTCAATTCCTGACTCCGGTAGTTTGCTGAATGTCTCTCCCCACTGTTCTCCCTTTTCCCTCCCCTCTTCTGTCCAATAAATCCTAGAATAAAACCTAAAAATCCAATTACTTAAAAAGATTTCTCAACTATAAAAATCTGTTGTATTCTACCTTGGGTCACACCTTTGCTCCAAATGGGCCCCTTTTCATGTCACGTCTCAGCCAGACGTGTGTTTACTGGGAATACTGTGTGGCACCATCTTACCAGAACAGTCACTTTGATCTGGTAAACCTCAGGCGTGCCACAGTACTACCTCACCTTTGACTGTTTATTTCAGAGGCTTCGTGGCAAGACAGACCCCACACGTCATCCACAGACAGGCTGGACATCCTGTAGGCCTTCAGGACCAGTGGAGACACCCAGTGCAGAGTCATGAAGGAGAAGAGACCAGCATTGTCAACTGGGTGTTGGTGCCTAGAATAGACCAAGACATGAAAATAGGTGAGAGGCTCACACAGGTGTCATGTTGAGTATACATGGGGAGCTGACACCAGAGCAGCTGTTTGTTTTGTAAGTTGGATCTTTCGTGCAATGTTTGAACAAACATTTGCATGACCTTTCCAAAATATGAAAGAGCCATGAGAAAAAGGCTCCATGGCAGTTTATCAAATCTTATACTATTGTGCCAAGTGAGAAGAAGTAGCAGGTCCGTGGGCCTTCTCAGCTTTTCTCTAGAGAGTAATGTATTAACATGCTATTGGTGGAGTTTTGCTTAAATGTAAATAACAAGGAACCACACGTAGTAAAAAAATCTTTTAGATGATAAATCAGAAAAAGAAAACTAGAAAAAAAATCTACAGAAATCTAAATATTCACTCAACAAATCTAAATATTCACCCAACTCTAGCTGGAGAGGTATTTGTTACAGAAGGCTTAATAAAATAAAAGTACATCAAAAAAAGTAAGTATACATAGGTCTTTACTTGTGTGTTATCCTGAAAGGCTTCAGAAGCTGTAGGCTGTGACGGTAGCGCCCTCTCCTCTTTGGCCCTCTTTCTGCCAATGTCTCTATGTCCTCCTCTTCAGACTCCAGCGGAGGGTGTAGAGAGGACAGGGCCAGGCCCTCCGCCTGCCCTGCAGCTTCCAAAGCATCAGGAAACATGGCAGACCCTCTGCAAATTAAATTAAAAAAGCAAATTCATTTAATTGCTGTGTCAAAGGCCTATATAGCATTCTTAGCATTCTTTCTTGTAAGTGTATTTGGCTGTTGAATAAAAGTTTGCACACCTGGAAAAACAAGCTGATATATAATTATATTCATTATCTTCTTCAATAGAAGTCAGATTGATTCCCATTGGGAAATGACTTATCGTTGGCCCTATCTTCATGTTTTCACATGACCTATGAGATGCAGTATGCAATTTTGTTGGATCACCTTTTTGAGCTCAGACCTGAGCTCACCTTTGTCAGAGTGATGTTCTCCTGTAGTGGAACACTGCTTATCTATTTAAAGGTGTCCTGACGAGTTACGACAACAGCTCAGACATCTGAGCCTGTACATCCACACACAGGACTGATCCTTGTATGGTGTGAACTCCAAGGTCAGCAAAGTACCGTAACTGTCCCAGAATGTGGTCACTCAGTGAGGAGCTATAGCACAGACCCAGGAGGCAGACTCAGATAACACAGCTCATGAAAGGTTACACCAGATCAAAAAGAAGACTGTGCAAAAATGTGATGCAAACCAAAGTGTGAGGTTGAGAAACTCCCTGATGTGCAGTTTGTGGTCACTTCTGCAGCCTATGGGAAAACTATCACGTGAAGTTTGTCATACGACTGCAAGGGTTTCTGAGACGGATTTAACCTCAGACTGTGTGGTATTTGCCAGCTCAGGCATGTCCAAAGTATGGCCGGGAGGGCAAATGCTGACAATTGTTTCTTGGCTATCAGGCATCTAGGTCGATTGGCCTAAACTGCAACATATTGAAAACTGACCTTAATATAGTTAATATTGAATATTTAGTGTACCCTTTTCCAAATCAGAGCATGAATAAAGATCTGGTGGCTCAGTGCACCAGTCTATGGCCATTATCGGCCCACCACTTCATCTGTGTTTTGATATGTGGCCCTTGATGAAAAAAGTTTAAAGGCAGAGGTTGAATTGTAATACAATATAACATGATCTTTATTACTGAGAAGTAAAATATGAAATGAAACTCATACAGATTTTTGGTTGAAGCATTAACTGATTATAAAGATACAGAGACGTTTACAGAAGAAGGAGTAAGTAAACACAAGTAAATGTCAAATCATACTGTTACTTTAGGTAACTGTGCCCAGATAACAGATGACCAGAGTTATAAGAGGAAGATTAACACTACATAGGTTATTCAAAGTATTTTAATAGGCGACAAGTAAACCTAACGGACGAAATAATAAATAAATTGTCATAGGCCTATTTGTGTAACGTTAGAGAACCTAAGCTATTACTAGTGTTTGGTGAGGTCATATAACGGCACAGATAAGGCCCCTACCTCTCACAAACAACTCAGTTTGACCGATGATTAACGTTAGCCATAACTCCTCATAAAGCTAAGTAATTGTTTCGTAACAGTCACTTACATTCAGTCGGCCTTGTCCGGGTCACCTTAGCAGCAGAGCTTTTGTTGGTGAACAGCACATAAAGAAGAAGATAAACATGAGACATTTCAGTGGCTTTCGGCTTCAAACCCAAAGCCGTATGGTTAGAGAGGACGTACACATCTTCTGCGGAGACGATCAGGAACAAAAACACTAGCCATGGTCCAGTTGAGTCCTCACGTGGATGATGTGCGTGCCGCTCCTCTCAGCAGCGAATGAGCGCAGCTCCGCAGCCCTTCAGGGAGAGGGATTCCCGACACCGTGCTGACGTCACGCCGGCTCCACCAACCACCGGCCTGGATCCGCCGTCACCGTGGCAACCAGCACCGTTAGGAGGAAGTAAAGGGGGGAGGAGCGTAAACACGTGGGGAAGCTGGCAGTGCGCCTCCATTGGCCAGTCTGAGTGCCCCCCCTTCCGCCGATGATGTGATGAGAGATAAGAACGCCCATAGAGGAAAAACACTGGCGGTGTGATGCGTTTGGATGAAAAGAAGCACACTGCATTTCCCGTGACAGCCTGCGGATAAGTGAGTCTGCTCTTGGGTTTACACTAAGCTCCCAGGATTCATTTAACCATCACATTTTTCACCAAGAATAAAACATGCCATCATGATGTTTACTCACTTTATTTTAATTTGTCACAGAAATATATTTTATGATGGCTCTCTGGAGGAACAAATGTATGGAGCAGAACCTAATAAAACCTATGAGAATTAAAAAATAAAGATCTTAATAAACAGACTTGAATAATTCAACATACAATTAGTTAATTTATGTTAATCAATTAGTTAGTGCCAAGTATTTAGTGTAGTTACGCAGAATGGTTGGTTGTAGCCTATGTAACATATAAAGAACATAATGTGTTGTTATCATGTTTATGTACTGCATTTGTTATTGGTCAGTTTAACAGTGATATGATTAGACACTGGAGGTGGATAGGAAAAAATCTTACATTTCAAGATATTAATTTCAACCTTCTTATGTAATAAATGTTATTAAAAAAATAGTATTGCAAAAATAAACTATTTTATCGGCCAAGTGTGCCGCAGCTCGTGCGGTTGCAGAGGCAAAAACTCGGGGTTGGGAGGAGTTCAGGGAGGCCATGGAGGAGGACTATCGGACGGCCTCAAAGAAATTCTGGCAAACCGTCAGACGCCTCAGGAGGGGGAAGCAGTGCTTCACCAACACTGTTTACAGTGCGGGTGGAGAGCTGCTGACCTCGACTGGGGATGTTGTCGGACGGTGGAAGGAATACTTTGAGGATCTCCTCAATCCCCCCGTCACGTCTTCCGAGGAGGAAGCAGAGACTGGGGACCTGGAGGCGGACTCGTCTATCACCCTGGCTGAAGTCACCGAGGTGGTTAGCAAGCTCCTCGGTGGCAAGGCTCCAGGGGTGGACGAGATCCGTCCTGAGTACCTCAAGGCTCTGGATGTTGTGGGAATGTCTTGGCTGACACGTCTCTGCAACATCGCGTGGCGGTCGGGGACAGTACCACTGGAATGGCAGACCGGGGTGGTGGTCCCTCTGTATAAGAAGGGGGACCGGAGGATGTGTTCCAATTACAGGGGAATCACACTCCTCAGCCTTCCCGGTAAGGTCTACTCCAGGGTACTGGAGAGGAGAATCCAACCGATAGTCGAACCTCGGATTCAGGAGGAGCAGTGTGGTTTTTGTCCCGGTCGTGGAACACTGGACCAGCTCTATACTCTCCATCGGGTCCTCGAGGGCTCATGGGAGTATGCCCAACCAGTCCACATGTGTTTTGTGGATTTGGAGAAGGCATTCGACCGTGTCCCTCGTGGTGTCCTTTGGGGGGTGCTCCGGGAGTATGGGGTCTGGGGCCCTTTGCTAAGGGCTGTCCGGTCCCTGTATGATCGGAGCAGGAGCTGCGTTCGCATTGCCGGCAGTAAGTCAGACCTGTTCCCGGTGCATGTTGGACTCCGCCAGGGCTGCCCTTTGTCACCGGTTCTGTTCATTATATTTATGGACAGAATTTCTAGGCGCAGCCAGGGGTCTGAGGGGGTCTGGTTCGGGAACCACAGGATTTCATCTCTGCTGTTTGCGGATGATGTTGTCCTGATGGCTTCATCGAGCCAGAACCTGCAGCAGGCACTGGGGCGGTTTGCAGCCGAGTGTGAAGCGGCTGGGATGAGAATCAGCTCCTCCAAATCCGAGGCCATGGTTCTCGACCGGAAAAAGGTGGTTTGCTCTCTCCGGGTGGGTGGTGAGTCTCTGCCCCAAGTGGAGGAGTTCAAGTATCTCGGGGTCTTGTTCACGAGTGAGGGAAGGATGGAGTGTAAGATTGACAGGCGGATTGGTGCAGCGTCTGCAGTGATGCGGTCGCTGTATTGGTCCGTTGTGGTGAAGAAGGAGCTGAGCCGGAAGGCGAGGCTCTCGATTTACCAGTCAATCTACATTCCTACCCTCACCTATGGTCATGAGCTCTGGGTAATGACCGAAAGGACAAGGTCGCGGATACAAGCGGCCGAAATGGGTTTCCTCCGCAGGGTGGCTGGGCGCACCCTTAGGGATAGGGTGAGGAGCTCAGTCACACAGGAGGAGCTCAGAGTAGAGCCGCTGCTCCCACACGTTGAGAGGAACCAGCTGAGGTGGCTCGGGCATCTGCTCAGGATGCCTCCTGGACGCCTCCCTAGGGAGGTGTTCTGGGCATGTCCCACCGGGAGGAGGCCCCGGGGAAGATCCAGGACACGCTGGAGGGACCATGTCTCTAGGCTGGCCTGGGAACACCTTGGGATCCTACCGGAGGAGCTGGAGGACGTGTCTGGGGTGAGGGAAGTTTGGGAGTCCCTGCTCAGACTGCTGCCCCCGCGACCCGGCTCTGGATAAGTGGAAGAAAATGGATGGATGGAACTATTTTATTTTATACTTAATTTCATGTGCTTCTCATAACTTCACCTATCCAATATACCATACCATATTTTATACATATACATGTACATTCTAACATTAAATAGCCCAGTAAGATTGTCATTGTCAACTATTGTTATAATTTCACTGGAGTGAAAGACACTGCAGTGGAGTTTCTGAATCCTCCATTACCTTCAGTAATGACAGTAATTCTTTCTCATTCTGTTTGCAAGACAACAATCTGCACTAAATTGGCAGGAAAACAGCTGTTGAAAGGACAACTGAAATATAGGTGGAGCATTCAATGTAAGGCTATTGATACTTTGTGGGTGACTCCCTGGGGGTGTGATACAAACTTGCCACAGCACTATCTGAAGCTCTGTTAGTCAAGTTAGCTTTGAACACAGTCCCCTGTTGTAGTTCCCCTGTTGGGAACTACAACAGGGGGACTGTATACTGTTGTTGTATACCGTTAAACAAACACCTAAACTGGACCATGAACTTTCGTATTGATCACAGGCTCCTGAAAACAGGTGTCAGTATTTGCTAATGTCTCAAAAAGGTCAATTTTGCCTTATGCATGTCCAAAATATACCAACAGAACTCACCCAGACTTCCACTATGCAGTTAATTACTACCGGTGCACATTTGCAAGGTAATTAAAGGTCACTAGATTAATTTGAAGATCGGGCAGTGACCATTTCTCATTATTCTAACCTTACCTACCTAACCTAGCAAGAGCTGCACTGTGCTGAAATTTTTAATCAACACCACTGCTTAGGATCAGTGGTTTCAAAATGAATCTCACGAGTATATCCACTGTGCTTTTAAGTGAAAGAGATAAAGAGAGAAAGATTGTTATGAAACATTGGGAATTATTGCGTGCTGTAGACTTATTTAATATTGTATACCCAGACACTCTAGGGACCATGATAGAAAAGCAATTTTATACCACTATTGGCTATTCTTCACACATATTAAAGTATAGATCTTAAAAAAAAAAAGAAGAAAAAAAGACAATATGCATATCCAATTTAAAAATAATAAGTTTATATCGTTGTCCCTAAATGTCACTATATGTGTGCAATATCTGTGATCAAGTGTATGGTGACAGGCACTATGGCAATGTATTAAACAGTTTTATCATATTATTAACAATTGTGCTGGTTGGTCCCGATTGTGAATACAGAAGCCTGTAAGGTGCAGCTCATGTTGTGCTCAGAAGGGGGTGCTGTTGGCTTTGATCAATTTCTACAAGCAGACAGACATGATCTTGTTTTGAAAATGTTCTCTACTTTGTCTGTGCTTTACCTGTTGACAACCAAACACGGTATTTGAGTGTCAATACAGATAGATGTGGTGTAGCTCCAATCCCCATTCACCAATGACTGATCTTTTATTTAGAAAAACAACCGTTATCGGCTTGTTTGTGCAAGCTGTTATCATAACTAGGAAGATACTAACACCTTCTGAGAGCAATCTGGCAATTAAGGTTACTTTAAGTATCGTGAGATCATCCAAAACTACCTAGTTATCTCCCTGTATTCAATTATACTCACATTAGGTGTGATCTGACTGCACATACACAGATTAAGGAATAAAAACAATAATCCTCCAACTCAGAATGACAACACTTTGCTGGGAGAGAATTTGTTAAAAGTACACTGTATAACTTTTGTGTTGGGAGGTCCGCCACAACTGAGATGTTATTGCTTTGCCTGGAACGCTCCACAGTATGGCATTAAACCTTTCCTTCATGCATTTATTAAATTACAGGTGTTAACTTGAAAATATCTTGAAAAACATGCATTCATACTGTGAGAAGGGTCTCTTCTCCACAGATGTGACTGGTAAAATAGTGCCGTAACCTGCTTGCTTCCATCAAAATAGACAAGTTTAATACTATACTATACTGCAGAACTCAACTTCCCACTTCAGGCGAAACAATAACATCTCTATGGAAATAAACAGGTGGCAGACCCTTGACCAGAGAAGTTACACAGTGCAGCTTTAAGGCTCTATGTCAAAACAGACGCCCTAGGACATTTCAAAATATCCTCAGTGGTGAATATTTGGCAGTGCATTCTTCTAAACCAGTGTCCCAATCGGCAATCCAGTACGGTATTAGCCCAGCATCCACCTTGAACTGAATTAATGAGCAGACCTCAGACTGTGACAGCGATGAGCAGACAGCAGTGGGTTGGAGAGTCGTGTTCACTGGGGACCAATTGTGGATTTAATTAGTTTGTGTTTACCTCCTTCTGTGCTGCCCCTGAACCTATGTAGAACCTCTACAAGCTCACATAACCGGCTGCAGAGAAGATACAAATTGTACACCCAGTTTATTCAGTGTGCAGCTTCTGAAAGAAAACAATATCTATTAGTCTTTTGTTTCTGTCAGAGGGAGCATAGCAGTGTAAGCTAATGTGGTGGAAAGAAAAGCAGCTGGTGGTGTGCACTTGAGTTAGTCATCAGGGACGCTCTGCTGACTCCCACACGGAGCAAGAAGGATGTGTATTGAAGCAGAGACTTAATATTGACAGCCTGTCCCAATACCCCAAGTACACCATCAAGTAGATGAAAGCTGAAATGGAGGCTGTGTAATGTCAGTATGGCTGCAAATATGGGCAGATTGTTCAGTTGCAAATAAATACACACACACAAGCTTGTATGGCCTATCTGGAAACACAAAACATTAAAAAACAGTTTGTGACTGTAAAATAAGACTTGCACTTTTTCACATAAATACTTAATTATCTTTTCAATTAGTTGTTAGTAATTATTGCGCTTGCTTATTGAGATTTTAAGTGTGTATGATCGTTCTCTAATTTTGACTGAATTTGGTAGTAATACCTGTTGCAAATGTGATAGTTTAACACCAATCAGAAAACAGTGAAGAAAAGTTGAAAAATATGTTGAAAATTACTGGAGGTAAAGAGTTCTGTTTTAGTTAGTTTAGCTTTAGTCACGGGTCAGAATTCAATCCATAAGTAAGGCACAATTGACATGTAATTAACAATTTTTTTTCTGATACTTTAAACATCATTTCAACAAAGAAAGGTGTTTTCTTATAATTGCATTTGTCAAATCATTTCTGAATGCATTAGAGGAGTTTCGGCTCAGTATATCATGGTAGGTAACAGTTATGGAATTCTCTGGTCTGAGACCATGATTTTCAACCAGGAAATAATTTTAAACCTAAAAAATGGCCAAACTGGGAATGAAATTATAAAACTTTTAGTAAAATCTTAAATCCTAAAGATCTTAACGGAGTAGTCTAACCTGTGAAAGTCACTAAGAAATACAACTTAAACCTGATGTAAATCCATGCGAACTGAAGGCTTCTAGATGGTGCATATCGACGAAAATTCACCAGTTTTCTACTCTCTTTGCCATTATCTGTGTCATCAAACCTCTTTTAGCAAGTGTCTGTGCAATCCAGTACAGTTAACCTCGCACCTCAAGATGGCACCAATGCGCCACTTGTGTCGGTGTTATTGTGGCTTTGGGCTGTACTTGTCATTTAACAGGCAAAGTCAGCACAAATTATAAGCGCTGATGGACTAACATGGAATAAAATGAGTTTTTCCAGGCATCGGCATGGCAACACTCTGTAAAATACAACTTTGGCAGTCAGACTTTTTTGACAGAGACGACTAGAAGAGTCAGTGTGCTAAATTTCACGTTCTTCATTGGAGCTATAAGCTGTTGTAGTAATTTGAAATGCAGGAATATTTCGAAATTTTCCCATAAGAACAGGCATTTTCGCACACTGCCATGGCGACACCATTCAAAATAGGACATGGGCCCTATTGACTTTTATGATCGGGAAGACATGAAGAGTCATTATGCCAAATTTAACATTATTCCATGACATTCATATTTTCTGTCATGAATGGGAAATTTTGGAATCAGCCCCCTAAGGAAAATGTGGACAAAATATAGAGAAAAAAGAGCACAGTATAAACAGTTAGAAAATACCTATGAGGAAGCAGAATAAGCTAACCAAAAGATACTACAGGAAATGGAAAAAAACAAAGACCGAACTGAAACTTGGCAAACAGGAAACATCCAGGCTCAGGACAGACCTTAGCAGCTTAGAAGTCCACTGTGTTGTCCTCCAAAGTCAACTTAGAAACATCAAAGATTTACAAGATCAGCTAAGGGTATTGAAAGATGAGCACGTAAAGGTAAATAAATTCAAGGATAACGATATAATAATGCAACTAAATACCAAATTGAAAGAGAGAGAGATGTACGAAAGAGCGAAAATGCATGAAACTGATGAGTTAAATAAAGATATGTTGGTACTAATGAGAAATTTGTTCATAGCAACTGAAGAGGTTAATGCGTTCAAGGAAAAGTATGTAAATTTAGGAAGACAATTTTAAAAGCAACAGACTAAGATTAAAAAAACTATCGGATGACTTGGAAGCAGCGCAGTCAGAAATAAGGCTCTTAAATAAGCACATAGCTTAAATGAAACAACGCGAACAGACAATGAAGGAGGACAAAAAGGCCTTCCAGTTGCAAATGGAGAAAGACAAGTCGATTTTACAAACTCATACATATAAAATAGAAGTTTATAACTAGACCTATGAGAAAAAGAACGCCTCGCTCCTCAACAATAACTACATGTTGTGCTAATGACTGAACCTATTAGAAAGTTTGGTGTTAAAGACCAAACAGAATCAGAGGAGCACCAAAACGAAGTCCAGTCCTATAAAGGCTTGTGGCAGGAGCAGAAAAAAAGCAATTATATTGAGCAAAGGTCCATTATGATATAATATTATATATTAAAGTAGGAAATAAGATGTGCCAAAGTCCATTGGACTTTTAAAAATGAACTGAATAGTTTAGATTTCCTGGCCAGTCTGTGCTTATTCTGCAATTAAGCATGATTAAACATGAAAATCAGAATCAGAATGTGTGCAGGCCTAATTTCAAGAAATAGTTTGTGGGCTCAAGGGCCCAGGTCAGGTTAAACTGAAGGTTTTGGGCGCGATCGAAATAGTGTTGTACAGAGTCACATTTTAATAAGTAACCTACAAAAAATGAGTAGAAGTACTGTAGGAATAAAAATATGAATCAATAAAAAATACATAAATTAAAAAGATTTAAGGATTTCACCAAAGTTTCATAGATCTGTCAGTTTATAACAAATAAATGAAAAGTTTTGAAGCAGTGGAGGTGGTTCACCTGTTGAGACAGAGGATGAGGAGCCCAAAGTCACACAGCAGAATGCAGAGCCTTGATCCGGTCTCAGGAGTCTTACACAGAAGTCAAATAGAAGCTTAAAGCTGCACACAGCACTGGCGGCATTGGAGTGCTTTGCACTCGGTCGACCCGACATTCCCTCAGGATGGCACTAACACGGCACTTGTGTCTGTGATATTGTGGGTTTGGGCTGTACTTGTCATTCAACAGACAAAGTCAACGCACATTAGAAGCTTTGTTAGCCCCCTGGACTTTTTTGAGGGGAACGACCTGGAGAGTGAGTGTGCTGAATTTCACATTCTTTAATGAAACTAATAAGTTGTAGTAATTTCAAATTTCAAAATTTTCACATAAGAATAATACTGCCTTGGCAACACCATTCAAAATACAGCAAAATACAATACCTGTTTACTTTATGATCGGGATGACATGAAGAGTCATTGTGCCAAATTTCACGATAATCCATGATACTAATGTTTTTGATCCCAAAATTTCCCATTCATAACAGTCTCATTAGAATAACATTGGCGCTTTCTGCATCACCATAGCAACATGTTAAAAAATACATGTTTTCATTGACTTTTTGGATTGGGATGGACAAATGAAATTTTGGGCGACATTTCGTAACATCTCCGAAAGCTAAGTTTTTGGCCCTCAATACACACTTATTTGTTATTCTGTAAGGGGCGCTACTGCGGCAGTTTTGTTTCTTTCACAATGAGCAGGTTTAGGCAAGAAAGTTTTATAAGTGATTTAAATTTGAGCCCATTCGGACTTCATATCTGTGAACGGGAGCAAAAATTCCAATGGAAATTTATGGCTTGGCCACAGGAAAACCGTGATAGTGATCAAAATAAATTGGATAACTTTTGATGCCCCACTTCTCTAGATGACCTACAATGATTTTCAGCCCTGCCAGTGAAAGCCCTCGGAAGAGATGGTTAAAATGCAACATAAATTCCGAAATGCTGAGTCAGCATTTTCACTTTCAATCTGAGATGGCTTATTTCCGGTTTGTCAGGGTTTCACAGGAGGTTTTGTTCATTTTAGTCAAGCCCTTATATAATCCAAGCTGTAAAATGAAAGAGAAAAGATTTGCCTTTAAGCAAGTTTTTTCCCTCTTGTAAGTAGAGTACTTTGTTGGTCTCATCCATTAGAGTGGACAGAGTGGACTGACAGGCTAAAAGTTGTCTCTGTTCACTGTAATGGACACACATTCATAGAAGTTTGCTAAATAAATAGTTAAACCAACTTACAAACTTAAAATACATTTTATGAGCAAATATATCAAGCGATTAATAATGTAACAAAGTCTTTACAGAATTTGAATAAGTGGATCCATTTGCAATACATTTTTTGCAAACAGGAAACACCAAAAACATTAAAAGGAGGAGGTTATCGAGTTCAGAAGTTTCAAAAGTTCCGAAAGATCCTGATAACCTCATAAAGGCCCTGAAGTTCTGCCCAACACTGGCATCAAAGAGAAAGAACATCCTTTTCACTTTGGGCACTTACAACTACATTGTGATCCCGTCACTATGGATACTGGGGCTCAAGTGCTGAGTGTAAAAATACAAAGGTCTTCAAAGTGAACTACTAGAAATCACTTGAGCAATATGCAGCATGTCTTCAGTAAGTCTCTAGAACCTTTTATACGGTGCTTTGAGGGTTCATGTTTGGTATATCATTTTCCACGCTTGTAGAGTGTCCAGTGTGTCATTTGAATATCTCAGGCGTGTTAGGAGTAGGTAAGTCTATAAACTCTTTATGCCCTGAAATCCACAAAAGTTCCATCGTTTCTCTAAACTGGCTCCTACGCCAGTCAGTTCTTGTCTGAAAGTGCAGGGCAGCCGAGAGAGGAGCGACTCTACTTCACTGGTGGTAATCTGTCAGAACACAAACATAACACACTGTTAGATCGAATAAAATGTGTACAAGTATACAAGCATTAGCAATTTGCCATAATCTGAAATACTTAGAACTGTATTTCAAGATACATAAGGTACTTTACATTGCATTATTTATTCAAACCTCACATGAAAGGCAAAGTTAAATGTACATGGATATTCATGGGTAAGTGATCAGACGCATAACCATCTATGTACAAAGTTAGGTGGAGTGGGGATGTAACGATAACCGAAATATCATCAAAAGTCTCAACAATAAGATCGTGAGCCAAATATACTTATATTCATAGTTTTGGAGCAGCAATAGCTTAAAAAAAAAACAAAAAAAAACAAAAACCAGAGGGAACTACACAGACCATGATCCTTTGCTCTGTTTCAGTGCAAACTACATGAGCACTTTCATAGAGCACTTTTAAAACATAAGCCTGAGGTTCAGTGATAATCTCAAAGACTTGTCAAGGCATTTTAAAAGGAAAAAGTAGCATATTCACGATTTTGTTAGTCTCCACAAAATACTGCAACAAATATCATACAGTGAGATGCATATTGTGAAAATGTCATACCAAAATGTCTTGGTATGATATTTTCACAATATGCATCTCATTTTGATATATCGTTACATATCTAGAAAGGAGTAAGTGCAATAATGCGTAAGTTGAATTTTGACTTATTATGTCTTGTCAACTTGTACAATTTTCAAAAGTACATATAATATACAACTGTTTACCGATGGTCCTCCAAAAAAAAGGTTTTTTGAAAGCTTCTCGTCAGTGTCTCTTAGTGTGAAGAAGGTGCCATAATATCTGTGTAAAATGCCTTCTTAGAAAGATGACGATACATATCAGTGCTTGATGAGACAGAGTGGCAAATAAAGATGTCCAACTCCCAAACACCCCTATGAGTCTTCAAAGGGAGGAATCTACTTTTCAATATGTTTTATCGTCGGGGGAAATCACACATGATATGGGTCCATTGACTTCTTGTTCAAAACAGCAGAGTTGATGGGCCCTTCCTCTTCATTGTGGCATTTCACCATAGCAAGACGTGGATAGTCATTTACTTGTTTTTATTGCTGAGAAAAAGACAATGTGACACTTTTAACCCTTTGTGTGACCCATGACCCCTGATAGTAAAAGTATTAAAAGGACTCTTATGCAAGACCCTTTAAGATACCTTTTGTAAGATAATCAAATAAGTAGTAAATGTTCATGGAGTCTAGTTTGATAATGAAGGACATAATGTAGGAAGAACAGCAGTGGGAGCTCTCATTTATTTAAACCTGTTACCTTGGAGTCCAAACGCTGTAGGTAGGAGCAGATGTACTCGAGGCTGGCTCCGAACGGGTGAACGTGCAAAAATGTAGAGATGATTCCTGTGTGGAAAAAAAACAGATAAAATGAGATGATGATGCTAAAAATACAGATTAACAATACACAAATACACACAGAAAAAAACAGAAAAGGTCACACAGCATACACACCTGGAGGTGTTACACTCACTCATGCAGTTTTAGAATAAATACGCCCACTCTAACAGTTCTCCCGTCTGTGTTTACTTTTACTGTGTTTTTCATAGAGTGACAGATGTTTATAGAGCAAAATACTCCCTTTGTACTAACCCCAACATGTCAGAATAGGGACCAATAAATACATTTTTTAGACAGGGAATGTGATAAGGTACAGTTTTATATCTCAGAAATGTGTTAATTTAACCAATGCATGTGCAAACCTACACAAATCATCTAATTAATGTATGATACAATAAGATATATTACTGTATAATCTAAGAGGACTGTAGAAGCAGAAGTATTTCCTTTTTGTCTTATAGCATTTTTCAAGGCACGCAAAGTAGCTTCACAATTCTGTGAAGCTGTTATAGTCATACTTTTCGTCATTTCGTAAAACTAGAGAAAAAGTACTCATAATGATTAGAACTATGAGTAAAGGGAGAAAGTAGCTCAGTTGGTGTTTGGCCATTGAGCCGAAAGCAGGCGGTTCGAATCCTGCTCCTGACATAATCATTGGTTGAGCGGGCAGTTCACTGAACCACAGGTTGCCGGTACGATTCCAGTCTCTGCGCAGTCCTTCCTTGTAAAATGCTTTGAGTGCCTTGAAGTTGGAACACTATGTAAAAATGGGACCATGACCATGACCAGTAAAGTAAATATTTTTTAGACTAAAGTACTAACATGTAAACTAACGTAAATAAATGAGGACTAGAGAAAAGGTCCAGTTTGGACTTTAAAATGAACACAGATTCAAACTAGATATCTGTTCTTGTAACACAGTTATGGTTGTGGTGATGTGTAGTGATCTCACCGACTAGCACGGCCTCTCTCTCTGACTGGACAGGGCTCTGTGGACTCCTGTCTGTTGGAGCTTCTTTCTCCTGACTGCACGACACCACAGTGGACGCTACAGACACTTCCTGCAACACAGACAACACCACTTTAAATATGTCTGCTCATAGCCACAGGCCTGTTTATAAACAAGCTTAAATTTAAGATGAGGCACAATAAATGAATTAAAAAACAGAACACTCAATTTAACATTGTGGAATTAAGACCTCAGGACGATTATGCAGTGGCAACAATAGACAGAAGGTAATGAGGTGTTGAATATATGCAGCCAGCAGCTACAACTGTGATAACAAAGTAACACACAAATGCTAAAACAAGAAAGGTTGTGTGGTAAAAACAGGAGGGGATGTGGGCACTGTGCAGTGGTGTCTCAGTTATTTAATCTAAAATTGGAGCAGTTTGAACCAGATCAGTTTCTTTCTGACCTGTCCTGTCACTGCAGGAGGTGATAGAGCAGAGTGAGAGGAGACAGAACTTACAGTGGTTTGATCAGTGCTCTCCTCTGCGCCTCTGTCGTCTTCCTGCGAGGTCTCCAGCTGTGACACATTAGAAAAATGAGGGAAAGACACTGTGAAACAAACTAACTGCTCATTTACACAGACAGGAAACAGTATGGTGTATATAAACACAGTCAAGTTTAATTTAGGAACATATATTTAGAAAATTCTTTTTTTTCCCCTTTTTTTCTGATAAGCAAATTAGCTTTTTACATTATTCGTCTTATTAGAGAAAAAAACTTGTTCTCAGAATAAATAAATAAATAAAAAAATAAAAATTTAAAACATTCAGATTTAGTTGGACTTGAAGATATAAAATGAGGAACTATCAAATCACTCAATACTTTTTGTATTTATTTATCTAAATGAGGAGGGTACTATGTGGGCCAAAATGACTATATACCGTATTAGAGGACCAAATTTCAAATAATGCCTAAAACATTGTGAAAATAAAATTGCAGTGTATTTTGGACAATCTAGAATCTACACCCTTTTCAGATCTTTTAACTGTCAGCAAACCCTGCAAGTATTTGATCATACGTTGTGAAAATGTAAGATGCAAGCCTTTATCATATGTTATAACTGCAAGAAATAGAGGCATGTAAAACCAGACCCATTTAAGCTTTATTTATATATAAAGCCAGACCCATTTAAGCTTCATAAAAATATGCATCTGTAAAGTGTGAGGGAGCCTGATGACAGCATGCCCCGAAGCAATAACAATCGATGATACACCGCTTCAATCACTACCTGCATAGCTTATATTCAACATACCTATGAAAATTGATTTAGTGTATTTTTCAAAATGTAATAAGACTTCCTCCTAGGACTTGCACGAATCATATCTGGAAACTTAATTAGTCAATACATCTAAATAAGAGGAATCTCTGCACCATCATATGCACCAAAATAGTATTGTTAGTGTAAATGTTAGTAGATTACCTATTCAAAAGTCTGTAGGGTATTTTACACCTGAAATACCAACGTGACAAAAATTGTCTTGGTGCAAATTTTTGTGACACTTAAGTTCATATTTGATGTTTAACTGGGATTAGTTGATGCTATGAGATATAACAATAATACAAAGGCATGGTGGATGTGATCTGACAGTAGAGTTGTTCACAACCCTGGAGTGCTACTGGTTTACATTAAAAGCTTGACTTGTGTGTAATAGCTCCCATACGCAGCACATATTTATCTGTATGCATGCTGATCTCAGCCTCCTCTTCAGATTACTGTCTCTGGGTCGATTCAGAGATAATAAATGCGGTCTGTACAACCACTGCTTTATAGCAAAACAATGCTCATTGTTATATTCAAAATACTAATGACAAAAATGTTCTTTTGTCCTAGGAGAAACACCTTGAACAAGCTATGTAGAACATTATAAATTTAGAAATGGCCCCTCTCTAGTTTTACACATTTTCATTGGTAAAGATGTAGCATTAATATTGTTTTTTTATTTAATGTGTGTATGTCATAAAACCAACCTGGATTGCCGCCGTGTGTTGTAGACTCTGCAGATTTTGCAGACCTTCCTTCAGGGTCTGGACTTCTTTCTTTAGCTGCTGTTTGTCATCCAAACTCTTCTCCAGATCTGACTCACGCTGTTTCAACTCTTCTTGCATTTTTATGAGTTGCTACAACAATAACAAGAATCTGAGTATCACCAAAATGTATCAAAGTGTATCTGAATATAATTTTAATTTTTAATTCTGTACTGTCTTCATGCCCTGTATTATGAGTTTGTATGTGCATATGTATAGTCTGTAGTGTGTGGTTTGTACCGCCTACGTGTGTGTGTGTGTGTGTGTGTGTGTGTACAGCATGTATATGTATGTAGGATGTGTGTGTATATGTAGTGTGTGTAGTGTATGTACCGTCTGCATGCCCTGTAGAGCTTGTATCATGTGTGTAGTGTGTATATGTAGTGTGTGTAGTGTATGTACCGTCTGCATGCCCTGTAGAGCTTGTATCATGTGTGTAGTGTGTATATGTAGTGTGTGTAGTGTATGTACCGTCTGCATGCCCTGTAGAGCTTGCTGGAGGAAGCTGAGTTGCTGTGAGTGTGTATTCTCTTCTTCACTTCTCTGGGGCTGGTTCTTGTTCTGTTCTTGTTTGAGGAGCTCCACCTCGTTCCTGTAGGCGTCCAGCTGACAGCGCAGAGAGTCATTCTCCTCCTTCAAGGCTTCAGCTTGGGATACAACTGCAGCAGAAAAGCAGAAAGAGTTAAAATAAAAGTACTCAAAAATACAAAATTTTTAAAAAAAGCTTTTGACTTCCTATACGTCAAAACCACTTATCTGCTTGATGAATGCATTTTCTACTCTAAATACCATTGCTCCTTCCTGATGAAAGATGCAATTGAAGTTAACCTCAAATGTCCATTATATTTACTCCGACTACATTTTTTTTGGGAATCTGCCATGTGGAAAAATGTAATCGGCTTTGTCCTGTGAAATCTCAAGTACAGTCTGCCTGTGGTCCATCATGGAACACCATTTCAGTGTTAATGCAATCTTGAGTGAGTGCAAGCCATTGACTTGTTTTTTACCTCATTAAGTCTAAAGTTTGAGGTGAATATTGATCCAAATGTCTAATCAGACAGGTGTGAAAAACTGTTTCAACTACTAGAGTCTTTTAGTTCCATAACGACCAGCACTGTATCGACCAAGTGCATTGGTAGAGGGGTGCAGTTTCTGTGTGCCTGTGAAATATTGATTCACTTTTCTAAAGGCCACAGTCATTACAGGTGTTTCCAGTAAACTCTGCAGCCTTGTTGAAATTCCACTGAACCTAAATGTCCCCGAACAATGAAGTGACAATCGTCCGTTAATGTAAAGTGAATAAAGCAAAGCATCACATTAGCAGGCATTATTTGTGGACCTGTACCGACCGTTGTAATGAAAATACTGTGAGAGCTATGATAAATATGGATGACAGTTTTGCAAGGAAAGGCGACAGTTAATTTACATACATTTGCACAGTGATTAAAGAAGCTGCTATTTCAAAATGGACAGTATGTAACTACCTGGAACGTCATCTGCACAATTCCATTAAAATAGAAAGTTAAAACTATACTTAGAAACATTTACCATGAAGACAGATACGTTTTTTTGCTATACTGTTGAAGATTATAGCCAAAGCAGGAGGAGGTCCTCCTTCAGGCCAAATAAGAGTTAGTTTTGTGAAGATGCAAGCCCACTCTGACTAAGAATGTGAGTTTTTATATATATTCATTTTTCCCATAGCCTTTCGAAAATTTAAATATTAAGAGTTCAAAGACATTGTGGAGTTTAACCAGTTATGTGGTAATTCATTTCAATAATGAGGTTGTTTTAAGCCTAAAAAACATATTTAAAATGAAGGATTTGGAGAATTGCTTTAATGTATTAATTGAGATTCAGAAAGACACTCTTCCTCATCAGAAATACGGTTTTCATGGTCAATGTTAGCTATGTATAATTTGTGTACTTCCTGTGTTAATCCTTGAAATATAGTGGTGTGTTTATGTATGTATGTAGTCCAGTATGTGTGCTGAATACTTAGATCAGTGCACACCTGAGTCCTCAGAGTGTTTGCTGTTGGAGGGATTTTCCATGTCATCATCAGACATTTCCATCTCCTCCTCTCGCCTGATGCCCATCAGCTGCTCATTGTGCATGTTTCTGATCTCCTGAAAAGGGAAGTTAAATACTGAAAAAAACTGAAAGGTGATCTCTTGAGCTCAGTCAATTACGAACATACAGTTGGCTAACTGAGTTGAATGCAAGTCCATTTACAAAACAAACACAACAAAACATATAATTTTACTTGATATTAATGTAATGGTTACCTGATTAATAATTAGGTAGTAAGGCACAATGAAAGGAGAGTTGTTACTTTTAATGTACATTCTCTTTCAGTTTTTGACAAGAAAATCTCTACTTTGAACACACAACATTTTCTCAAGAATCCTTTAACACCAATTAGGATTTTATGACAATAAACACATTACAAAAGGCCATAGTTATGACTGTGCATTATTTGACATAGATTTTAATTTTTCCCTTTTCATTGGTGTCACAACACAGCAGAGATGTTAAGAAAAAACAGGGACACAGCAGTGGTATTGACTTGTGCACAGTATGTGCTTCATGCTTTTCAATGTCATGACGTCAGAGCAATGCCAGTTTCACCTACCTGTTTGTTATTATATACCACAGCTCTAAGCATTGAAAGCCTCAAAACTTACCAATAAAACAAAATCATTTATGATCCATTGGACCCAACAACATTTCCACTTTAAATCTTGCCTTGGAATACAAATTCCAATGTCTTTAGGTGTTAAAATTTACCTGTGCATTGGTCTCACAATGACAAACTCACCACACAGCTTGTATCTGGTCACCGGGATGGAAAGTCAGCGCTTCAGGTTAAAAGGTGGTAGATATTTTTATTGTTATATTGTTTATAGGTTTATGTGTCCATTGTCCATCTTGGGTGAACAGGCAGAATCTGTACTTACTGCATCCTGGAGTTTTCTAAGCCACCCCCTCCCCATGTATGTTTTGGGCTCTATATATCATCATAAGATATAAGCATAGCTGACTGAATAACTGTACTAACCTGTACTTGCTTGCGCCAAACGTCCAGGTTCTTGCGCTGAGCTTTGGTGAAATGGTCCCATGCCTTTTGTTTGGAAGCAGCTTGGAATACAGACACAATCTGTTCAACTGTGGAGGTGCAGGAGGGGGCAGAGAGTATCCACAGGGGGCAGGAGACAGAGGCAGGTGGGAAGGAGCAGAGTGTGAGAGACTGGAGTCAACTGACGATGCCAACAACTCACCCTTATGTTCTGTGTTTCTGTGAGCTGGAGTGTGAACCACTTACCATCTCACCACTGCACCGTCCTGTGAAAAACTGCTCACACATTCACAACATTTCCCAACAGTAAAGCAGAGTATAATTATACTTACAAAAGACTGTCAATGTTCAAGAAGGTTCTAGGAATATGCACTCAGATTTACAAAACCTACTTTGGCATGGCACCTAACACAAAAGAACAGAGAACCTTGCTGGAGGACAAAATTTGCAGATGCATCAGTGGATTCAATAGTAAACTGTAAGCAGCTGTTTGGATGTCTGTGTGTGTAACTGTGTGGGTGGAGTTTATAAACCACACGTTTGATGTGCACTGGGCGTAGTCATCCAAGTGTATGCCAACTGTGTGTAATTCTGTGTATCTGGTGAAAGAGAGAACATGACTGAATCGATAGCGTCTTCCCAGAACCCTGTAATTTGATAGAGCGGATCAATGATGAAGACTGAGATGATAAGAGTCTAGAGACAGTAGAGATTCTGAAAGCTAAATGTAAGGATATACTGCAGAGCAAAACATTTTAGGAAGTTATTTTATGAAAGCTCATTTGAAAGCAGGTCATAAAGGGATTTGACAATGTGATTTAGACCCTTTTCCAAATGATTTTTTTGTATTATTTTTGAACCATAAACTGCACCTATATGGTATTAGGTAGATGCAGCATTTTGAAGTCAACACAATACTACTAAAAGAAACATTTTGACTGGAAAGAATACAACTGGGATTATGTGAATCTTGAAGACGCTTGCTATATCAATATTTTATCACTTGGTGTCATATTATTGTTCATATAATTCATGTCCTTTTTTTAAATGTCAAAAATCCAGTGCTTATATTAAAGCACATTTACTTACCTTACTTACCATTAGGTCTTAACTGACTGGATTAAAACTGTAAATTCCCCAAACAAAACAATACTTACACCTTCCAACAATGACATTTTGGCCAATGTCTTAAAAACTAAGAAATATTTAGGTGTTCTGTTTTAAATTCTATTAAACAGACACCAAAATAAAGCTAATTTTATTTTTTTTCTAAAATTAGCACACAATATATAAAATTGGAGATGCTAGAATCTCTCATAAAACTACTCACATTGGCCCAGTATCCCGGCCAGTGCGCTCTTGAACTTTTCCTTGGCCTCCTCCATCTCCTTCTCGTGCTGGGCTTTCTCACTCATCAGTCTGCGGATGTGGCTGTTGGACGACTGGATCATAGAGTAGAAGTTGTTGGCGTTTCTGCGATTGACTTCACCTCGCTCCAGCCAGGTCAGAAGCACCCGCACCGCCTCGGCAAACTTCACATCGTCTGGAACACACGAGCAGGAGAGGACACACAACAGTAAGATGCAGCAAGAGGGGAAGTTTGAAAGGATCTTTTTCTGTAAATAAAAAAAGGTTTGCAGGTATTGTACTGTAACGGGTATATGGAACACAGTACAGAATATTTTGGTTTTAGAAATTAGCGTTACATAATTTTATCAAAAATTATGTAGGACTCAAAACCTAAACTCTACCCACAACCACATTTTAAATAGAGTGACTCAAATGGGTAGTGCCTGAAGGAAGGGCGGGGTCTGGAGGTATAAGGAACAGTGTGATTGGTCTGAGAGGTGTAAGCACTTTAAACTCTGACCCTGCAGGCAGTTGTTTCCACTGGGTACTAATCCGAGTGGAGGTGAATGGCCACTGGAGGCAGCACATACTTAGTTACTTAGACCACAAATCAAAAGGTATTTTAATAGCATTGTCTTCTATCCATAGTCTTTTTTTCTTGTGCAAATTTTGTGCAAACACTGTTTATTCACTACAATAAAGTTGAAACTAAACAACTTACACCATCTTTGTGCACAAACCTTTGATCTTGTCCCCCAGCAGGCTGCACTCGTGGTCCGAGTAGTGGACAATGGGAGGAGGGGAAGGCGGTCTCAGTCGATCCTCCTCAATCTTGCGTCGGTGCCTCTCCTCTCTGGCTAACATGCGCTGGTGACATTCCCACTCGTACAAGTCGTCTCTGGCCTGGGCAAAGTCCACATGGAGACGCCCGCTGTCCTTCTTGTCTGTGCTGGAGCCCATACGGATGCGGTAGCCTGTGGAGATTATAACTATACTTTAGGCTGCACATGGGGTAAGTATTTATGCTACAATTACTATTGTGCATTTGTTTGTCAATAATAAGTTAACAGGAAACATTTAGAATTAATGGTAATGATGACAAATGTCCACAGCGTACACTTCCAGCTGGTTTCTTGGTTTATACGATAAATTACTGCACAGCTTCAACGCTTCAGCACTTCCAATTCCAACTGTCAACAACAACTGTCAAGTTGACTTCTGACCGTCAGCTTAAACTGACAGCTACTGATAAATAAACTGCTTTTAGAAAGATTCTAAAAACATTCTTTGGTTTCACTATAAATTACTGCCACTGATTCAAATATTTATTTTGAGACTTACAGTGGCTGTGTTTTAACAATGACACTACACTACAACCCACAAATGATCACACTGAAGTGGTAGGACATGCTCTATTCTTACTCTAATTCTTACTCTTCTTATACCGTCATACTCAGTAGTTGGGCACTGTACAATATGGTAATAAAGCTTTCACCACTAATGTACTGTATTTTACACTGCTGAGAAAGGTATCATCCAAAGTACCAAAACAGAGTTTAAAAATATTAATATTGTAACAACTACATTAAACTACTGTAGAGAGAACAACTCATAAAGCCCACATCTCTACTCAACTTCCCTCTTCTCCCCCTTCTCCCTCTTCTCCCTCCACTCCCTCTGTAGTTTAATGACTGCTTGTGGTTTTACGAGGAAATGATGCCCATTTTAAAATTTAATGAGTAGAATGTGGACATTGGAACAGTGCCCAGTGTTATTCTACTTGTCCAGTGACAACTAGCAACAGTGCCAGCAGCCAAGGCTCTGAAAACTACGTCAAGGTTTCAAATGAAGAGCTGCTTCCCAAATGTGTCTTTGAGTGTTTCTGAAGGGTGAAATTGCAATGTTGAGACCAGACGGAGGCAACCCTAGACTCTAAATATGGTTTTAGAAACACTTTTAGAGAGTTGACATTCCAGCAAATACGTTATTTCTTTTGACATCAACTTTTTTATAGGGGCCGAGGATGTGACAAGGGTGTGAAGTAGCCTACCAGACAAGTAGAGAGCCTTGTCCACTGTGAACTCCTCAGCAAAGCGAATGTGGCAGAAGTTTTTCTTGCTTTTGCGGATGGCGATGATCTCTCCACATGGACCAAAGACCTCCTCAATGGTCTGCTCTGTAGAATTCTCTGGCAAGCCCCCTACAAACACTGTCTTACATCCAGGAGGGCGGTCCCTGGTGGCTGGAGGTGGTAGGTCTGCAAAATAAATAAATAGGGAGATTGTGTTCTAATGATGCAGTTCTGAAAGATAATACAAAATTACAGTTGAAAATAATACTCCCTGACATGTATAATTATGTTTTTATTATTACTGGGGGAAAAAAACAGTTTTGTAGCAATGTTTAGTCTAGGCTAACAAAATAAGTAGATGTGAATTATCTGGGGGAATTTGTTTTTCTAATTCAATTCATTATTTTTACATGTCTAGAATCTAAACATTGAACATGACATTGACAAATGAAAAAACATAAAGTACAAAATAACACTGGACTTCAAAATAACTGTAACTGAGATTTCAGAACTTGATATACTTGAAAATGTACCAGTTAATGCTTTATCTGATGGAGTTGAATTGGAGGTTAACTGAACTCAAACAGGAGCTTTGAAGCAAAATTACTGTTAATATCAAACCAATCTGTCAATGAAAATATGAAAATTCTGACACACTAAATGATTTTTCATGTTGACTTGCCAGAGTCGCTAATTCTGCAAAGATGTATTGAATGGTGTAAGTTGTTTAGTCTGAATACATTAGACTGCATGACCAACCTGAGTAAGCAGTGTCCACTCAGCAGGTCCATGGGTCACAATTTTATTCTAATCAAAACCATAAGGATACAAAAAAATAATGTCTTTATTCCAGTTCCACACTTGAGTTAGAAAACAAACAAAGAAAGAGAGCGGTCATCCAAATACAGATGCTTGCGTCTCAGCTGGAGGGTTGTTTTGTACTGTGTAGTAAAGCAGAAAGTTCAGGAGTTTGATATGATCTCTTCTGAAAATAACCACATTTTTAAAAGTTGAGTACATTTACATGGCCAATAAAAATCAGATAATTAGAATAATCTGACCCAGCAATAAGTACTGGTAATAAATAAATAAATAGATTTTACGAAATCTGGTTATCAAAAACATCTGGTGATGCATCACCTAATCAACATATTTTTAGAGTATATTATTTTACATATTTTATTTTTTTCATTTTTCTAACTGCATAGGTTAGGCCACGGGTCATGCGTACCTTCTTATGTTCAAGATTTTGGACTGGACTGATGGCATTCACCAGAGTATACAAAGGATACATTGCTATAATAAATTGTTTATAAACTTGTACTTTGGCCTGAGTAAATATTGATGCGGCTGAAGGTGTGAGAACAGGCCGTTTCTCAGTGTGGAATCCGTGGATCTCTTTGACCTGCGAGTGACCACCCAACGGTGTGCTGCTCTGACACTGGTCCTCATCATCCATCACCTCCACAGCACGAACACTTATTATGGTTTGAGGGCTGCTCCGAAAGCCTGCTATTCCACTGTGAACTTGCAATTCGTATATTTCACACAAAGGAATCTGTCATTGCAACAGCCAGAATTTAACCATGATTTTCCTTGTTACTTTTTACTCTACAAACTTTCTATTGCCTCCCCCCATCACCAATTCCTCAGTTAAAGGTCCAATTTTTTCCATGTATTTGTCTTGCCCTAGTACAGAAATACTCTGTACTGTTACCGAAAAAACTCCACACTAATCTTTGAGAATTGCAGTGGCATATTAGGATACATCGAATGTGTAAAGTAAGTGAGGAATAACTTCAGACCACTGCAAACCATTATTTCAGTTATTCACATTATTAACCATAAAAGGAAGGATTTTTATAATTTTATATTTTTATAATACTGGTACCTGAACAATACATTTTTAAGTATCAAACTGTGCGTTTATTCATTATTCTTCAGAAATTCCACTATGTTTTTTGTGCAGGGACTAGTAACTTCCTTTTGCCTACCTCAGTATGCACCAGGCATAAAAACACCCACTCAAAATCCCCTCAATGTCCGCCCTCGGCATCTCAGTAGTGAAACCAGCACCCCCTTCTCAACGCCTCCAAACACCAATTTAAATCTGATTTGCGAGATCTGACAGACTTGAAAGTCTTGTGGGGAACTGCAGGCAAATACAGCCAAGAATCTGTCCTAGAGTCTGCTGCTGACAGACGTACCTAAATAACCCCACAAGAACAAACCAATGTGTACCATAGTTAAGTTCATTGGCTGAGAGAAATCGGACGTACTAAAAGCAACACATTTGAGTCCCATTGTAATGATGAGAAACATAACCAGTATGCATTTGGTCACATGATCTGAACCAGTGTTGTTATATACGGTGGTAGGCACAGTAAAAAATACCACTTTCAACATTTCCAAAAGAATAGGTCAGGGGAGAATAAAAATGATTAGAGATGTCAGTCAATTCAAATTTTTAATAGTGATTAAGCGCATGATTGTCCTGAGTTAACTTTCGATTAATCACATTTAATTTGACCATTTTTAAAGTACACTAACAACACATTTAGCTTTATGCACATATTTTGCATTTTCCTCTTTTTCTTCTTGTTTACTTTACTAGTGCCTTTATTTGTACACATAAGTACTATCTACAAATGTGTTTTGGAAATAATATCTTATATAAGATATTAATTATACTATAATAATGTGAAGCAGCGACATTATATGTCTTATTCATTATCGTCATGAGCATTCATTCATTTAAACACTGCTGTGGCTCTACTATCAAGTGTTCAACAGTCTTTTTGCCTCTTTTGCAAAAAGACTGGGATGAACTAGCGAGAATATGCAATATAAGAGTTTTACTAGCGAAGCATTCACATCTTAAATAGGCGTAACTTGCAGAAGTTATCGTACTTTTGGAAGGCTATTGTTTTGGATAGAGAGGATAGACCATGCATTTTACAAACGTGGCATTGACACATGACATGAGAAATTCAGCTGAAACTGGAGCACTGATAACCAAATTTAACATGTGATTAATTTGTATAAAAAACATTGCCATTAAAATGACTTTGCATTAATAAGATAAGATATGCCTTTATTAGTCCCACAGTGGGGAAATTCCAGAGTGATAATGTGATAATAGCACACTAAAACTGACAGCCCTAAAAATTATATATAGCTTTGATTCCACGTCCCAAAATGGGTTAGTGCTATGTAAAATTTCTAAGAGTTTTTCTATTGAAATTACAAGAAAGGTTTTGTCTTTCAGTCTGATTCTGCTGCCAAACGTCAGGACAAAATAGCAGTACATAGAAGTTTGAGGTATAAAACCATAGGGTGGTGGTTGGAAATTGCAGCACAGATGCTTGTTAACTCCCAAAATAAACAATGACAAAGAGCTTTGGTTTTTCTCATCTTTTCTTTCACATCTGCCTTAAGCTGACACACTTTTCAGCATGTGTCTAAACAGGACATTCTGAGAGACCTCATATTTACACGACTTACTGGGATTGGGAGGGAACAGGGTGCAGCTCTTGCAGTGGATGATCTCCTTGACGACAGGTACATCTGGTACTAGACCCAGACCAGGCATGAGTGGATTCATAGACGTATAGTCAGTCATCATGCCCAGATTGGGATCATAGTCTGGAAAAAAGAGACTAGTAAGAAAATGTGGCCACACAAAAAAAAAAAATTAACTAGTTAAAAAAGACTTTGTTACATTCTCTCAGCTTACTTTACATGATATATAGCAATGTGAGTCTGTGGAGAGGCTGTATACATTTCTATTCTGTGTAGTTGAGTGTAGGACTGTCACGATAACAGATTTTACGGTGTGACATATTGCTGAAGTAAATGTAGACAATAAACGCTAATATTAAAACCAAACCGTAAAGTGTAATTATCACCCCAAAAGTATTCTTAATGTATAAAATTGTTAAAAAATATGAGCTGCAAAATATAAACAGCAGAATGAAACACTTAAGTAGTTAGTTTGTATCTACAATGAGCCATAGAAGTGACTAATTAAACAGTCTACAGCTCAAACCTCATCGTAGTACAGAAAAATAACCAAAAATTTTCCAGTAGTACAAAGAAAAAGTCCCCACGATAAATATTGCCCCCCAAAAAGTATTGTTCCATCTGTCTATACTGAAGAATAAGTCGATATAGTATTTATCACGAGCAACATTTGTTTTTGTCAGATGTATTGTAGAATCAGCTCTTATGGTATAAATGAGACAATGTGTTCTTCAGGGGCTTTATAATCAGATGCAGAGAGGAAGAAGGCCCCACGCGGCTGAAACATGTAGGCAAGTCCCGTTTTTACATTAAAGGAGTTTTTAATGTAGTCGGGAGTGAATTTCTCTTTGTTTTTGGCTTATAACGCGCCTGGGAGAACCAGCTCTGATCTCTAAAAGTTGTGAAAAGTGCTTATAATTATTCAATGTGAGTTTATAAGTCTAGGAATGCATAAGGTAGAGAGGAATAACTTTGGGCCTCTGCAAACTGTTTATGTTTATGTCTGTGTAATCGCTCAGTCGTCAAGGTATGATCCATTGTAAAAGAAAAATTCTATTCGGTTAACTGGACAAAAGCTTTAGAGTGAAGACATTTTGCGGCTAATCCAAGCAGCTTCTTCAGTTCTGGACAGATTACTGGTGGGACACTGCTTTTTATCTGTCTGAAGGGAGGAGCTAACTTCACTGAAAGCAACACTCCTATTTGTATACAGTTTTGGTTTGTTAGCTGGGACTACTGGACTACACTAAGTGGCACAGTACACTTTTGACACAAAGTTGACAGAATTAAATTTTTCTTCTGCTTTTCTAAGTCCCTCATACGAGTACACACAAATCTTTATCTCACACATTAATACATCCATCTCCATAAATCTGCAACAACCCCTGCTTTGAAAGGAACTGTCCAATTCCCAATAGTATAGAGAAAATTTGAGAGAGTGTCTATGTAATCCTATCCACCTACACACTGCCAAAATCCTCTTGGCTTTGTTCCAGAGCACCTCTAGAGCACTCAGCAACAGGGGACATGGATTTACTCCAAAGTGTGGGGAAACTATCAGCCTCCAAACTTACTGAAACTGAAAAAACAAAAACAAAAACTGAGCACAAGCAAAAACTATTATTTAAATTTCCTGTTCATCTCGTCCATGCAATGTGATATTTTGTTTGTTTTCCAATTTAAATGAGTAGCTCGGCTCAGCATAACAATGATGGAGTGTTGAATAATTCTAGTCTGGAAGAATCGTGTAAATAATTGACTCCACAGTGCTGACATATTGAAAACTGAAATACAATTCAACAGGATATAAAGGAAAATGGTAAATGGAGCATGTCAGTCAGTCAACAGTACATGGAATTCAAGCCATTCAGTTTAATACAAGCAGTTTGGGAGGTCTGAATGTGGAAGTTTAACTCTACAATCTTTCCATCTGGTTCTGGTTATGGTCTGGGAGAATCCTGATGAAGGGGGGAACACATTTGAGGTGCTAAACCCAGATGCGTAGTAGTCCAATAGTTGAAACATTTACACTGTGTTTGGGGTTGGTAATGATCAGTAATTACAGAGTTACAGCAATGTATTTCACATTACCACTTTGACTCTTGTGGTTAGTCAAATTTACTTAAACACAACTAATAGGGCAAGTGGTCATAGCTGAACGAAAATGCATGTTAACATTGTTGGTTATGATCATGGGGGACCAATCGAAATGAAGTGTACTGTATTTCCCTGTGTTGTATAAATAGGCCTAATTGTTTACTCTTGTAAACTAAAGGGGAGAGCGCAGGGTGAGGAGGGGCCAGGTCTGCAGCTAAGGAACAGTGTGATTAGTAGCCCCGTCATGATAAATATTATATTGACTTCTTTGAACTAGTGGGAAATATTTGGTTAATCTTCTGTACTACAATGAGATCTGAGCTGTAGAATGTTAAATTACGAACTTGTATGACTCATTATAGACGCAAACTAAAGACTTAAGTGTTGCATTATGTCATTTATTTATTGCTGGTCATATATATATATTATTATTTTTTTTTTTACAATTTTGTACACTTAAAATATGCTTTGGAGGATAACTTTGCTTTATGGTTTGGTTTCAATATTATTCTTTACTGTCTATATTTACTTCAACAATATATCGCACTTCAAAATATGTTACCATGACAGGCCTACTGATTGGTCTAATAGGGATCCAACCTTCTAGACACTGTACCCAATTAATACTGCAGAACAAGGTATGATTCCACAGCAGTCCAAAGTTATGCATTAATTAATGATTCACACTTCCCTTATGCATTCCTAGCATGCTAATTATTCACTGCGATGACTTTATGAGCACTTTTAACAACTTTCAGAGGCCAGAGCCATCACAGTAAAGTTAACTACAACAAGCATGCCAACAGTGCACTTCCCAGTCCGCGGACAATAACAACGCTTTATAATTAGATGCAGACAGCACACAGGTGTCTCATTTTGACCCCAAAAGCTGAATTTACAAAACTAATTAAATTTTATTACAAAAATCCCTTAAGTTTCTTCTTTATTTATGCAAAAAACGACTCAAAGGATCCCATCACCCCGGGTCGCTTTCCACTCAACACATTGATCAAAGTCTTTTCTCCAGCAGAACATGTATCCTTTTTGTGTGGCCTGAGGGTAACTTGTAAATGTAGCAGGTCTCAGGGTAGTCCCCCCCCCCACACGCACACATAAAACATTACTGCAGTGCCCCATTTATGTGTGCCACATTTAAGGCAGTAGCTAAGAGCTGCACCACATGTCTGTACCACATGAAGAAACACTCTTAAAAATGATTAGTTTCACCTGTGTTTTCCTACGACAACTGTGGGGCAAGACATAGGCCTATTACTCTTTAATAGATGAGAAAAAACACAAATATTAATCAGTGTAATAATCAGTGTTAGAAATTGTGAATTGTACTAAGAAGTTTTACGTTTTTTGGACATTTTTCAGTAACAAAAGCCTTCAAAGTACAAATGTTTATAGTCCTTTACAACCAGTGTTCACTTTCTCTGTACTAAGATGAAAGCTGAAGTGTCGATTTTCCTATTTTATACATGTATTTGTGCCATATTTATTTCACATAGGGCTGCGTGATATGGCATAAAAAGAACCGTCACTCTGTTTCATTTTGCCTTTTAAAAAACAATATAAAATGGCTTTCAAAATTGACTTCCATAAACATAAACCAGATAGGCTTTAAGTTGCTTCTATTTCACACAAACAACAGTCCCGTTTACTCCTCCAAATTCTGAATCGCTCCAAACCACTTATTTTTACTGACAGAAGACTGGCTGTAGACCTCTCCATTAAAAAGCCCCAAGCATATCACTGAGCATTAGAAATGACTGAATCTCTATAAAAATTTGATTAGTTGCCCGGCTGTATAATTTCACACCACAACTGGCGAGCGGTGAGAGTGGTACTGGACACAATGTTTTAAGGACATGAGACATTTGTTCATTATATCTGAAATCTAGCAGATAAGGGAAATATGCAGTCATGGCATTAAGTATATGACTATAGTGCAAAACGGTTTTCATTGCGCAGTATAAATAAACACACTGACAGAATCCTGGAACCCTTCAAAAAGAAAGAATACATTAAAAAAGGAGGCGAGATTTATGAAAAGGCTTTGGGGAAAGGCATTTTGCTGAGTACGGTGAAATACAGCACAGTTTAAGTGTATCAAGATAGAGAATGAGGGTGTATGCCACACTATGTTATAGACTGACAGTTAAACATTTGGTGAGGCAGATAATCGCGCTGATGCATTACCACAATTTGTCTAAGGGTGGCTGATGCAGTGTGACTCAAACTTTCAAAAACCTTCCCCTAAAAATAGTGTTATGTATTTTTATTCCTTTTACTTATCCATGAGTAGTGAACAAGGTCTGTACCTGGCACTAGAGTCTGTGTGCTCAGTCCCAGAGGAGACATCCCCAGGTTGTTCATGGCTGTGGCCCAGGCGCTGGGGTCTGACATGGGCATCGCCATCGGGCTGGAGTCCATGGGCAAGTTGTGGATCACTTCAGCTGAAACACAGTAAAAAATATACACGTATTTAAGGGTGTAAATGAATAACAACAGAGGTGTTTTAGTTACTGTTCCTGTTCTGCCTTAGAAATATTCTCTAGTGTACTTAAAGGGCCTGTAACAGATTTTAATTTACCTTGTTAAGTTAAAGCTGATAAATATGAAAATACTGAGACTGTAAAATATAATCTATACCAGTGTTTCTTGACAGCTCTTCAGTATCTGGGTTTAATTTAGAGTTCATGTGATCACTTTTTTGCCTTCTGTTGGATAATTTCTTGTTAAGAACTAAAGTGGAAATGATGTAATCCACTTTTCGACCTGGTTTAACCCTGGATTAGAGCTGGAACTGACATGCTATATACCCGATTTAGATCTTTTCTTTGATGGTACTTGGTCCACGAAGTTTGAGAACCACTGATTTATTTATTTATTTTACATAGCATTTTCTCAAGTAGTAACTAATACAGAAGCATGGTGCAATATCACAGTGCAGAAAGGACTAAGTGGGCAGGGCTAACAGTTCAAACTAAAACATGTTCCTGACTCATGGTTTGAAATAAGGTATAGGCCCTTTAAACTTTAGACATAATATATTGTATGTGGAAGACCAAGTGAATGGGCACAGAAGTAACAAGCAAAATTAAATTAAAACATATGCTGCTATTGTTGCAGTTAGACACAGATTTGTTCTTCAGACAGAGAGAATTCATCACATTAATCAGGGAATATCTCTTTATTTGATACATAACTGACATATTCAACAAAGCTGGTGCATGAATGACAGACCATCTGCAGCTAATCTCTAAGAATAATGAGGCAGCAAGCTTTTTTTTTAATGATGAGCATGTGTAGACTGGACCAGTGACATTCCCCTTGTCTACATCTGTCCAATTAGAGATCTCCTCACTTTCCCATGTTTTGTGTCACTCCAGAGGAAATGCACTACAGCTGGGAAATCTGTACACAACTGCAAGAAACAGGAGAAAGCTTCATTGTTAGCAGGCACAATTAGCTGGTAAAGATAAAATTTTAGTGATGAACAGATTTGAATAGGTGTTTCATGTTAATAAGCAAGAAAGATGTCGCAAGTTGAATAAGAAATCCAATTATTTCTTAATAAGTTGATGTGAGCTGGCACCATGGTACAGCAATGTTGGGAAAATGTAACACACAAACAAGGCAGGTTATTATTTGAAGCCCAGACCCATATGCTCAGATTATATTGAACTGGTGCAATTATCAAATCGCAGAGGCTATTTAGATAATAGAATGTAATATGCAACAAACAAAATATCCTGTCTTGTTCATTTATTAGTTAATCAGTTAAAATTTCTTCTCCCCAGTGTTATTGCTCCTGGAGCTGATTACAACATGCACTCTAAACACAAATGCACTAAATTGCGTTGTAAACATATTACAAGTCTAATTGCATAACTAAAAATGCTTAATTATACTTTTTTTTTTTCAAAATTGTACAACCTTAATTGGATAATCAGCAAAAAGTCAATATTTATATCGAAGCTACCGTAAGTTCATAATTGTTTTTTGTTTTTTTTACCAGTAGATGGCAGATATAAAACCAGTCCCCCCCACTCCCCCCCATGGCCTTTGTTCAGACTCACTTGTGCTCTCAGCTTACCTGTGCTCTCTGGTACTCTGTCAGACCATTGCTGGCACACTATCAGACAGAAGAGGCGTAGATAGTATCTAGTGGTGATATGTGAGAATACACCAGGGCCATGTAGGCTGATTTAAGAACAGATGGTAGCTTTAAATCATTTCATACATACAATTAAAATACAACAACTTTATTCTCAAGTTAGACATATTTTGTATGTCAGATTGCAGCCAATTTCAATGTCCCACAACAAAAAAAACATACATTTGTGATTCAGCAATACTTGTAAGAGACTGGTGGAGGCAGTGTTGCGTTAAAATAGTTATTTCCCACACAGAGAGAACAATCAGAACAGTGGGATAGACTTGATTTACAGTGGAAATGGACAAATGCAGTGGAGTGTGAAAAAGGCTGTTTGTGTCTAAACTGTTTGGTTCAGACTGTGACAGGGATCAATGCGACATCAACTCCGCAGAGCCAGCCTGCGCACATCATACACTGCTAACTGGGTCCACCCCGCCTACAGCTCACTCTAATCAGTTTTAAACCCCGAGTTTCATAAAAGGGCACTATGTACGTTTTCAGGTGGATGAACCGAAACCTTCTTGTTGTCTTGGAGATAATATTCCTTTGCCAGGAATATTCCACAAAGCATAAATGTTATCTTACTCCATGGAGACACCACCAGGTCACGTATTTTCGTTACCAATAAAAATGCCTGTAACTGAATACATGCATGATATATGATGTGGACCATTCCAGGCACAGCAATAACATTTAAATTTAAATTGGACATTTAAAATTTAAAATAGTGCTGCTCAAATGAATGTGCTGAACTGTATGGCCTCTGTGAAGTATTGTTTTTTTGCTTAAAATATTTGTTTATCTTAAAATTACTAAGGTTAACGTAAGGTAGCTCAAGCTTCTAAACTGTGTCCAGCTCAAACAATGAAGATGATAAAATAAAGCCAAAAAAACACACATGGATGAGGAGACTTGAGGAAAGACAGCACGTGGAGTAAGTATAGATTTACAATTAAAACAGTCCTGTTTATGAGCAATGCTGTAGTATCAAGTATGGACCAGTGCAATTAGAAAGGAACAGCTGTGGAGGAGCCCATAACCACTGCCACATGTTAAGACAAGGACCACCATAGCAAACTAAAGACTTAATGAGCGCGTCTAAGCAAGAACACACCTGAGATGTTATGATTCAGCAACAGATGTGAGTTCTTAAGGCGTGATCGGGAAGTCATAAAGCTAATCATTAGATGTTTCTGTAAGCAGCTCATACTTCCTCCCACACATCCAGAATATTTTAAAAAGATCTAAAAAACCCTTAACATGACTTCTGATGGACTGAAATTTTTGCATCGTGACAACTCTATTGTAAACTCAACTTCGAGACTAAGGAATAGACTCGATACTCAATATCAATTCTGATACCACGATGAGAATAAAAACACCCTTAATTTAGACAATAGAATGTAATTTTCAATGTTAAATCGTTGTGCTTTCTTTTATATTAGCATCTGGTCTTACATCTGTGTAATCCCTCAGTCGTCCAGGTAGGTTCCATAGTAGTTCATACTCTATTCGGTCTTGTTCTGATACAACTCAAGGTCATTCTAAAGCTTTTCAGGAGAGATTCATTCCTTTCCTGAGAATGTTGCAGACAATATACAATGAACAGTGTCAAAAATAGCTTTGGTTGTGAAAAGATCTTGCTACTTTGATTGTAAATTCAGTGTACTGCATTATCTTTTAAGTCTCTGTTGTTTAACAAAGACCAAAGACAAACAGGATTCCTTAAGGACAACTGGATACTGTATAAAGGTAAATTGGATTGAGAGCTTGTGTACCCTCTCTTTTGAAGTGTACTGAACATTGAACAGGCACCAGATCCTATAAAGAGCTGCAGTTGCCCTCAGTTGCCTTGTCGCCCAGGCAGCAGAGGACACATCAATAGAATTAAGTAACTCCAGACTTTTTTTTTTAGTCAAGACAATGAAGAATGTTAAGCAATTTACAGCTAATTGTGTGTGAAATAACGCCACATGAAAATGCTGAGATAATGACATAATCATCAGTCGGGAGAAAGAAAAACACACACATGACATTTAGATAAAATCTCCTTGTAGTCAGCTAAGAAAGAAGAATTCATCTTAGCAACTCACATGAGATCATCATCTCGGGTTATGAACCTAACAGGAGGCAACAAGCAAGGCTTTAAGAATTCATATGAGACTCTCCAACAGTGACCTTCAGTGCTCCACATTTTTATTGAGTTATGAGAGTGGGAGAAGGAAATAGTTTCAAATTTGAGTCTGTTATTATTGTTGGAAGATTTTTTTATTTTATTTTTTAATTGAAAAAGACAACTGTTTTCTTCACGAGATGAATCTTGTTATCTGGAGTAATAAGCTTTCTCTGAAGAATCGATAGCACTCACAAAGGTCAACGCAAAGAGGATGGGCTGGTGAGAAAGTAATATACTGCTATATTTTTATCAGTGTCCATTGGCATTTGGGAATTATTAAATTATCTTTTGTATTCAATTGTGAAAAGGATGCATTATAGTTTAGGTGCACATAGTGAAAATCGGGCACCCTAGTTGTAATGTAAAAATACATAATAGAGATACATAAAGTATTAGATTGACAGAGTTCACTTCCTAACGTTACTAGAGTTATCTGAATGTACTCATAGTTTAAATAAAAAGACAGTGAAGTAGTAGTACCTGAGGGCAGAGTGGACCTCTTCCTCTTCTTCGTGTTCTCTGCTCCATTCTCTAAAGGTGGACACTCGCTCACCAGTGGTCCAGTGGTGTTAGTGAACTGCAGAGGCTCATTGTTAGCTGCTGGATCAAAGGGTAGAGGGTTGAGTCCTGCCAGGGACAACAAATAATTTTAGATAAACCATGCTTAAAATTAATTTTTCATTACCTTTTTATGTATTTTATTGACCCATTTCTTATGTATGTTGCTATTGCGGGAACGCTGGTTACTGGTTCCTATTGCAGGTGAGGTTTGTATAATGTATAGTGTCTCATGTTGAGTCTGATGGATGGATTGTTTAGGTCTCACATCTGGACAGAGAGGGGAGTTTTTTTTGGGAGGGTCGCCGCCAGAGGAGGAAGGGAAGAATAAACACCAAGAGACTGGGTGGAGACACAACAGCCTCGAGAACATAAATGGAATGGAAAAGCTAGAACTCTAAGCCATACTTTAGCCTGCCTTTGGATGATATAGTGGGTGTAGACCAAATAATGGCCTGTCTTTTATCACAGAGACATTGCCCATCAGTAAAACACAGTGCAAGGTTCAAAGGATGTCTCATTGTAGACGGTTAGGAAGAGCAGAAGTGAACATGGGCCATGTAGACCACTGTACTCATTTGTATTCGTGAGGGACAGAGCAAACAAGGACATTACCATTTCCAACATGGTAAGAGACTGCAGTTTTGTATTGCACAAAAATAAAGTTATTCATTGGTCTGGTATGTTTCTGTATTTTGGAAAGGAAAAGATTCATTATTATGTTAAATATTATTGAGATGCTTCCCACAATTTATTTTAAAACACTGACACTGAATATTAGTTTTTTGGTTGAATTAGTTGAATTATTGTCAATGAGACTTTATCAGTGTGGCTTTTATTCAAAACCACTGGAATGCAAAGTGACATGGTGAGTGACAGTGTGGTCTAGCTGATCCCAGAGTGGGTCAGCAGACTTCTCTGTGATCAGGATCCAAAATGACCCTGGAGTCTCATAGGGTTAGTGATAAAACAGTCACAAGACCTATGGGACTAAAGGCTTTGACACAGTCTGTCATCAACACTAAATGAGATATTGCACTGTTCAGAGAAGGCTTGGACACAATACCACATCATGAGGTCAAAGATATCTAAAAAAGGCACCGACCGCCCATAACACATAGATAAACAAGGTGTTTGACTGATGGGGCTTAACACGGGACTCTGAAGCATGACAAGCGGCTATGAGGCTATTAGCCAAACTATTCACTTCCTGAGTATTTATAGACACAAAAGCACTGCGGTTCATGTAAGTACACACTATAAACAAGGCTGTACACTATTCACCGCAGGCTAAAAAAACAATTAAAAAAAAACAAAAAAACCTGAATGGATAAGAGGTGCCTGCCCTGAGTTTGAACCATGCATAATTATTATGAAGCAGACTTAAGTTGTTGTCAGCATGCACCCAGAGGACAACAGAAGTTGTAACTAATGCATTCAGTTGGTCTTCACTTTTTCACTACAATATCAAACAATATTTGACAGTGGTGCGTCAATCAAAATGCAGAGAAGCTTACAAAGAACATAGGACTATTACAGCATTAGTGAAATGAGACGATTCCTCTTTAGATCTCTGTAGTTTGCCCAAGGCTCTGGGAATTCAATGAAGGTTAATTTATTTAAATCTCCATAAACTCATTTCCGTGGATAGCATTCTAATCCTCTCTCCACTGTCAAAGGCCTGTGCCCTTTGCTGCTCTGATTGAATGACTGTGTGTGTATGGTAATGAGACAACAGCAGCTGATAAGGTCATGTCTGCTAACACATGCATGCTAAATTACCTCTGATAACATGGGCACAACGGCAAAGTTTTAAGTTGCCATGATGCCCATGTTTGAATGGATTTTGATTATTGTTGACTGCAGTTCATTCAGAAAGTAACTCTCTTATTGTAGGTAAATTGGTGATTGATTTTAGGTCAAACAAACTACAGGTGAATATCTATCATACCACATTACAATCCAAAGACTTAAAAGAAGGCTTGAAAGCATGTAATGGAACAATGGTACTATGACTCCTCTTATTTTTAATGGCTCATTTTAAACATGCTTGCAACCTTGACTTTGACCAAGTCCAGTCAATGACACGCTGCCATGCTAAATGGATTAGCTTCTAGGTAATGTTTGCAACCAGAGAGGTCCAACACCCCTTCTCTACCACATACACATGCACTTCATTATCAGCTGATCAGCCATCCTGAAGAGCTTTAACCCTGGATTGTGCTAATTATTAAGCACCATTTTGTCATGTAACATAGTTTAATGTTTATATAAAACAGTATATTTACTTATTCTCTTTACTGTCAAATGCTAAAATATTCACATTTATATAACGCTTTTTTATCATCAAGGCACTCTACCAATTTAGTTAATTCACACCTTAGCAACATCCCAGCAGTCCTATTTTGATGGATAAGATGGGCAATTCCTTTGTGTGCCAATTAATACTTGAGAAAAAGCATTTGTTGTTTGTTATGTTGCTTTCTCCTGCTTAGAAAAATCTGAAGGCCACGATAAGCGAGTCTCCAACCAAATGTTTCAGTCTCTTGAGTTACAGTGCGGAGATTTCACTGCCATCTTCCTTCTCTTTGTGAGCCAAGACTCCTCGCCTCATAAGTCTTGTCTTTGTTGTTGTTGATTTGCTTATCTGCACATAAAGTGAAAATAACCACATGGACACCTGTCATTCTCCAAAACTAAGCTCTAACAGAAGCATAGATCCTAGCTCAAAAAGTACTTAAATGAGAAACTTTGTCAATTCAAGATAATTCAGGCCTGCCAATGACATGATTAGGCTTGATGACACCATTTAATATTTTCACTTCTGTACATAAAGCTTTTGTGTTCATCACAGCAAACAAGCTACATTACAAACTTACTGAAGTATTCCTAAAAGGTGCTCTACGTAACCTCCTGGTGCAAGGATCCGCTACCTGCTCATCTCCATGGACTTGTTATCTCTTTACCTGAGATGTTTCTCAGCGTGGCATTAATCTTGGCATATCATTTTGCCTTTACAGGCTATTTTATTAGTCAAAAAGCGCCAAAAATCCTCAAAGACATCTCTGATCGATTTGAATTGTAAATTGGCCTGGTAGTGTCATATGCCAAACTATGAACATTTTAGAAACAGCAAAAACGTGGAGACAACCAGACAGCAGACCTTCCACCAGAAAACGTACACAGTGCACCTTTAAAAGTATTCTTTCCTTACGACTAGAAAAAAAAACGTACGACTACGGGAAAAAAGTAAAGTAAAAGTTTGGTACATTACATTTGGAGCTGTCAAATAAATAACAATATTTAGTCACACTTGAGAGTGCTAATGGAGCCTGCGGCAGAAAATGTTGCTGCCTGTTGTTTTGACTGTGGGGGAATGAGAGGAAAGGTGTGTCATGTACAATAAAAATGTTCCTAGAGACAATATCCCAGACACTGCCTGCAGGAACTTAAACCAAAAGAAGAAAATGCACAGATGTTTGCCAACACAAGAACATAAAGAGTGCTGCAAGAAAAGACTGACTCAGCTCTTAATTAAGACTCAAGTGATAACAAGTTTTCCCAAACCCAAGAATGTTCCATCATAAATATTTTGTCTCGTGTGCAAATTGATGAATTTTGCATGAATTTCTTCTTCTTATAAAGCATCACAGACAGATTTGAAAATGAGGTTCAAGTAGTGTCAGCTCAAATTATGGAACTAGTCACTCTGAACAAATTCTTTTTATCTCTAAGAAAACAAAAGAAAATCAAACAAAAACAGTAGAAGTAAAAGGTGAACTAAAAATGGAACTAAAAGATTTGGTTGCACACTCGCCTTCAAACTCTTATGTCCAATGATTTAGTGGCTAGTCTTTCTGGTGAGACCCGTTTGACAATCGCAATAAAAAGCCCACCGCCTCAAGTCCAGAGATCACCAACTGTCATCTCTCAAACCACTTTTACATTCCCAGCTGCTTCCACTATTTCCAACGCCTCTCAGGGGACAAGCAACAATAACTTGACGTATGGTCCCAATGATAATGTTCCAAGTGTTAGTGGCGACTCGCATCTTAACTGTTTCGCACTGAGCATTAGCGGGAAATGGCCTTCGTAGAAAGCAAATGAGCCGGTTATGGCAGGCTAAAAGGCAAGCAAAGGCTATATCAGGTTATGACAGAAAGATCCCTATAAGCCCAAGCTTTAGTCACGTGTTGAGGGTGTATCGAAACAGCTCACATTATAATGATTTAATACAATACTGTTTCAAGTGTATAGCTATGGGAATAATCACACAGTAAATGAGAAGTTATAATTCTCAAAGTCAGGAGATTTCATGCAAAACTACTGTCAATGTTAGTTCAATCTGGAGCTACAGCTGACTAAATGGTGGAAATATGGCTGCCAAACTGTGCCAACCATTGACCGCCACCGTTGACTCTCTCACCCGTAACACTTACACATGCAACAGGAGTCTTACTCAAGGAAACCACGGTACGCACAGCTCAGAACCATGACTGAGCTACCAACTACCAAGCTTTCAGTTATAAGACGACAATCATCTGAAGCAATGTTGGCTCATAATAGTGTGTATGTTATATATATGTTGAGAAGTTCATCATCACATCAACATTCCCAATGCTGTCCAAGACTTTCTAGTTTACATAATGAAGCAGATGTTCCGTAGTTCCTCCAAAGTGAGCAGGTGAAGATGTGGCAATAGATTTTTTTTTTCCCAAACAGCGGGATGTCGAGCTATACAAGAGAAAATATTTGAACTGAACCGCCATGTGGGAGTCCAATCTCCATTTCATTCAACAGGCGACTGATTCTAAAAGCAAGAGGTCAGGTGTGCAACAGTCATTCAGAGACTTTTCTGCTTTAACCAGGGCTAAAGATGTAACCTACCTTTATTGATACCTTGACCTATCTTCTGCTTTGGCTAATTATGACAGAATGACAGATATTCAAAACACTGTATTAAAAAAAAAACATTGTCAGAATATTGCCTTATTTCCATTTACCAACATTATAACACTAACAGACAGGCTTGACACACAGATCTTGCAGTTGTTATGAGCACCAAGGAGAACATTTTTGTGCAAGTAGGAGTGGATAATAAACAATAAATCTGCTCAAAAATAAAAGTTGTTTAAATATGGAACTTATGTATAGTCATAAAATAATAATTATTCATGTCCATAACATTTTTAAACTGTTAGCAACTTTAATAATTATCGTGTTATAATGGTTAACCACAATTATTTTGAGCATGATAATCGTGACACCAAATTTCAACATCGTCCCATGCCTACTTGCAAGTGCACATTTATTTAGTGTCTTTCCATTTGCTATTTTTTGCCATTCCTTTAGTTGATAATGCACGTTTAACCTACTGTTCCTTGGGACACTGCAACTGGGCTCATCAAACTCTGCTGCTTTGTAATCAACTTTCAGCTGCATGAAAATTAAGTCTGATCAATGATTTCGAGACCTTGACTTTTACGTGCCTCCTCATTGAGCACAAGAAACCTATTCACAGTGTGGTCAAAACAAACAACTCGAAGATGGTGTTAAAATTAGCATCGTGGATCGAAATTCTAACATTGTATAATCATGTCTGCTGGAGGATTTGTCGCATATAAACCGCAATTACACTTGAGAACAGATGTCGGGTCTCAGTACGCTGATGACCACTAATGAGATTCAAGCAGAGGACTGAATTTGGAAACACGCTGTAAGTTGAGCAAATAAGATGAATCCCTTTCATTAACTGGAGGCTGTGGGCTCTCCTGCCATCCCAAAAGTAATTGCCTGGTCTGGTGGGGAGATTAAGGCGAGGGGCCAGACTTCACTGAACGGGCCTCTCAAGTTTGATTACCAAAATGCCAAAATAAATGAAGTGGTAAAGATCATGCAAAAGGCTAACAGTGGAGGATATAATCTGGCTATAGCTCTCCTGTCACTACTCATTATGTGTGTATAGAACTAGGATTTTTTAAGTCTGTGCAGTGTAAAGGATGTAGTTCTAGTAGTTGGCATAAACAATTGTTCAGTTACATAAAATATGCTTCAATATTTGTTTTATTTATGCATGTATACATGTTTATCGTTAAATCAAGGAATGTAAAATACAGAGTAAAACGAAACACAAGATTTCTGTCGATAAAATGATGTGTTCTACAATGAATTTTTTAATGAATGTTTATTATAATTGTGTCCTAACCTGCAAAAAGAAAATATATATAAAAATGTAAAAATATTATACATTTCATATATTGGTAACATGCAGTAGATATTAAAATATGGACATCAATATAGCAAAATGTTAGTTATTTGAAACAAATGCAAGTCAAATACTGCATGCATCTGTACAGGCTGAAAAAAAAAAAAAAAAAAAAATCCATATTCAACTATGCCCAACAGGTTTTCCCCATTATACCTCAGAGAACTAATAAATGCCTAATGCCTAATATCTGGGAGCCTGTGTAGAGGGCTCTGGGACTGAAGGCATGGAGCTGCCCCTGGAGCCAATTTTCTCTCCGCACAGCCTCGGTCCAGAGCGCACACTAACAAGCTGAAGCTCTGCACTCATCAGGAGTATTGGGACACACACAAGAGGCTTGAAAAATGCATGATGTCGGTGCCGCCCTCAATTTGTATAATCTTCAAATTGATCTACAGCCCTGACGCAAATTAAAACAAGCAGCGCTGATGGTAGACATTCCTCACTGAGGTTATATACGGTAAGATTGTTTTTTTACTGCATGGTCATCTACGTAATTTATTGACTTTCTGAGAGTTTAAATATCCTCCTCTGAATTCCACATGCTAGTTTCTCATCACAACCGAGCTCCATCTGACAAAGCTCTCACCAGTCTCTGAAATATGACCCATAAAACCCAGTGGCACTGTAAAGCCTGAGCCAGGGCAGATTTGTGAATCCAATTACCTCCTGTCTGTAATGGATGTGCTCAGTCTCATACACATGAGGTTAAGTCTGCTTCTGTCAGCATATGTCCTTATGACCACAACCTCCACCAGAACGGACATTCTGATCCAGAGCAAGTTGAAATGACTGTGGATGAAAAACATATGTATAACAAAACAATGTCAACGTGAACTTGAAATCGTGTGCATGCGATCATCACTGTGTCGATATGGTTGGAATTAAAGTGGGACTAAACAGCTAAACTACAACTACACTGCAAATAGAGCTACTAAACTGGGCAGTACCTGGAGGACTAAATAAAACAGTGAAAGGAGGGGAAGGGTCTGGCGCATGAGAACTTTAAACGCCTGCAGCCAGGTGTTTGTAATCAGAAACACCTGGCAATCAGGGCACTCCCATATGATGTCACATGGGACTGTAAATGGGTGTGGCCACTAGGAGGCAGCACACACTCAGTTTTTGACTGTTTCTGAACACAAAGCTGCAAATTGACCTAGTTTGCAAAAAAAAAAAAAAAAAGACTAGGAACAGTAAACAGAGCTATTAAAACACCTTATGCACAGGTTAGTAGCAGACAAAAGGTTAATTTACTGTTCAGCCCCATTTTAAGTATGAGCCTTTACCAAGTCAGGCTAGACAAAGAATTACATTTTGAGGATAATTGCTGTAATCGATAAAAACTAATCAAGTATTTGAGATAATTAACTCTTAAAAAAGGTACAGTATGCAACTTTCTGGAGGTCGAACGTCACCGGTATGATTCCATAGAAATAGAAAGTTAAATAAATCTTTAACAAGCAGGGGGAGGCCTCCTCCAGAACAAGTAAGAGTCAGGTTTGTGGGGGTGTAAGCCGCTCAGTCAGAACGCAAGTTTTTCATTGGAATAGATGCAACCAAAATGAATGAAAAAAACATGCTGTTATTATGCAATCTATTTTTTAGCAAAAAAGTTACATACTGTGGCTTTAAGTGTGTTCAGTGTGAGTGGAAAAGTTGCTCACAGATTGTACTAAAGCACATTTAACAATATATTTCTGTGAGATCCCTCGCCTGCTTTCATTTCCTGTGAGCACATTTTGAACAATAGACTTCATACAGAAAACCTTTATATTTGTTGGAATTACATATTGGCCTATAATGTCCCATTGTATCCCATCTTGATATGATCATTCTCAGGAATATTTATTCATTCACAATCTTAAGAAGCCAAAAACAATATCCCATTCATCCTTTTTTGTAAACTTGGCTTTAGTGTTGCATAGAGAATGCCAACTTTGATTTGAACCAACAGGTGCTGTGGTGCACTGGGCTCTGAAGACTGTTTCAGCATTTTCTGAGACTGCCTGCATCACATTAACCCTAGAAAGACCAAGACACCCACTGTGAAGGAAACTGTGTAACATGAAGCCTCAGCAGTAACTAGAGTTTCTTTTACAAACAAGAAATAATCTTTACCAGACGTGGTGCTGCTTTTACAGAACACAAAGAGAACATGTCAAAGTTTAACATTCACAATAAATTATACCATGCCATAAAGAAACAAGAGGAGAGCCATAGAATGTACATTTGTTTCCAACTGCCAAAAGAAAATATAGGGAAACCAGCGTGAATGAAACAACACATGTCCTGGTAGATTTTTCTTTTGTTCACATAAAACAAAAGTGAAAAAATATACTAATCCATATAAAAACTAGCATAAAAACCAGACTCAATTAGGCCTGTCACGATAAAAAATTTAGAAATGCCACATAAAGTAAATATAGATGATAAACGATAATATTGAAACTAATTTATGCCACTGACACAATAACTCAAGAGCAGATTTAAACTACAAAAACTGTTCTCAATCTACAATAATGTAAAAAAAATAAAAATAAAAAAAAAACACAAAGAAACACTTAGTATGCATCTGTAATTGTAACTGTTTATTTATTCAACCTTTTACATAAATCTTGTCTTATAGCCAAAAAATGACCAGAAATTTCCCAATAGTGCAAAGAAAATGAACACAAATGACCCCAAAAAATTTTGTTCCAGCTTTCATATATTGAACAATAACTCGATATAGTTATTATCATGACAGGCCTAGACTCAATAGGTCTTGAAATCGATATAGAGAGTATCAAGTCTGTTCCTTAGTATCAAAATCCTGTTTTGGTATTGTGTCAACACTATTCACATTGTTATAATGCCTTTGGGGTGAAGCGATATTGCGATAAATACTTTTGGTTGCTACTTTAGTCTTAAGTCGAATGCTAGTAAACTCGTCAATGGCCTCAACTGATCCTGCCATAACCATGAAACATAAAGAGCCCCAAGTTAACCCCTGTTCTGACCTCAGCCGCATACCAACCCACCAAAATAGATGAGTGCGTATAATTTGAAGTCGACCATCACACTGGTCGACTTCTATTATTATCTCTGTAATTGCTGGTCTCTCACTGACAGACACTGGAGTAAAAAGTCCAATGGAGTCTAATGAACCAAAAAAGAGCACATTTATTCATCAGAACACACAAGTCCTCAAAAAGCCAGCAAACATCAAGTACAGGGCTTCCTTTAAGTCCAAACACCAAACCATTCAGAGCAGTTTGAATATTTAACATTTTTTCTGGCCATGAAAGACCGTGCACAGTGGGCATCTGTACAAGTCAATGTGTTCATGTTTAAGCAAGAAACCCCAACCCAAAATGAATTCACCACAAAAATCTTCCGAGTCCATGGAAAATTCCTAGGATGCAATTTTCAGTTCTTCAAGTGGTAACTTCTCATGCATAAGTGTACGACTTTGATAAAGGAATGACAACTAGTCAAAGCATTGCCTTCAACATACTCACTTCACTCCAATTTAACTAGAACTTTTTTTCCAAAGTGACAGTGAATTTTAATGTCAAACCTTATCGAAGACTAGCTAGTAAGGTTTAGTGACAGCAGTCATTCATCACACTAGATGCTTTACATAACTCATTTGCATCTTTTGACAGTCCAAGTGGAAAAAAACCAAAAACAAAACATTTGTAAAAACAGATCAGATGTCATTGAATGACAGTCCAGGGAATATTACCTCAAACGTCAGCACTGTGCAGTTAGGTCTAAGAGTTTTCTCATTTTCCTGTAACATAGCATATAAATAGTCTTAGTTTCAGGGCAAACAAAGTCAGTCAATTTGGGTTGAGTATTTTTCTAAAATCGAAGTCTAGTAGTCAAGACAGCTTCTGTGAAATATCCTGTCATTTTTGTTGATGTCAGTAAAAAACGCGAAAAGAGCATAACATCTGGAAACATGGGGTGCATATTAAACAATATTACAATACTGAGTACCTATCTTATTTCCATGCTGTAATAGGCCTGAAATAGTAACAGAGGTACAATATTTTAGACTTTGTAGCTCAACTTGGACAAATAATGGCCAAACATGACATTCCCTGCTAATGAGAATCCAAATATTATAAAACTCTTCCATATAGCAACATGTACAGCCTTTCAGTATCTTCACTTTAGCAGTTGCATCATGCACCATTAAAGGTAATCTAGAAAAGCTCTTGATGGACTGCACTTTATCACAGAGACCAATGCAGTGTGGAGGTAAATGCCTGTTACAAGCTCTGACCACTTAATGATTGAAAGCATGTTCATCTAGAAGAAAAAAATATGAGGGGTAGAAATGTATTTGAAATACAATGAAAAATAACACAACAAGATATAAGTTAAATGCCACATTTTACATTTAAAATGAACAAAAACTTATGCAACAAGACATCTGATGAGAGGAAACAAAAGCCTGCATTTCACTCATTTTTACAAGAGTAAATCACACTTAGAATGCACTCACTTCCTCCTCAAATATGATGTCCATTAAGGGAATTATTTTCCTTAATATGCTGCCAAATCGTTATTAAGGATTTAGCCTCTGTTTAAATACAGAATGGTCTCTCAAATGTGACCGATGCCCATGTGAAATCTATACGTCCATCCTTAACACGAAGCAGAGGGCGTGCGTCAGTCAGTATTACAGGTATGGTATGGCAGTTTCTAATCATAAAGCACAGCATCGCATACCAAATAGTTGTAAACATGTCACATCAATGTGGAGCAAGGGGAGCAGCGCACCCAGGATGCGTTTAAGCAGCTGAGCTGGTGTTCGCCCGCCAATAAACCGAGCAAAATTTAGAACAACTTCTGCCTACACATTATAGAAGAAAGAAAATCCCCACCGCCACATCCTAGAACAGCCTAAGAGCTGCACGGTCTGAAGCAGAAGGATACAATCATTTGTGCGTAACTGGAGAAACATTTGATGAATAAAAGCAGTGAAACTGCTAAAATATACCTGTGTATTGCAAGAGAAACATGATCCAAAACGGCGAAGTGCGCTTCCCGTTTATCCTCCACACGATGTAAATCCGCGTACGGACGCAGTCTGTATCTGTGCAGAGTCAGGACACTGTGCTCCGCGCCGCTCGGCACACTGGACTGCAATGAGAGCAGCCAGTCAAAGCAGGACCTTTCAGTGCGCACCCGCCCTCCCGGCGTGCCCCGCCGCTCCAGTCACATCACACCGAAGGAGCAGCGCTGTGTGTGAAGGGGGTGAACATGATCTGTATACAGGGTGTGAGAGCACGCCCGTGAACGCAAACCCTGCAGTCTGCTGCTGTTCTTTTGTGACTCTGGTGCTTCAACACAAACACGACGTCCCCATCAAAATTACTGCACGGCATTTAATGTTCCATGATTGACTTCAATCCCCAAGTTTCTACAGCTGAGCCTAATGGTGTCATTCTCTAGACCACCACTGGGAGGGGCAAGAGAATCAAGAAAGGGACATGGAAACAGTAATGAGAAGCCTTCAGCCACAGTGAATGTGAAGCTACAGCTGATGATAGATTTATTAAATGTGTTCCAGCATCTAGTGTTACAAGCGGTCTTATTCAAAAGATCAGTAATGCATCAAAACTAAATTATTTAAGTTACTGCTTTTATATTATTTAGAGAGCGTCACATATCAACAAACATCATCTCCCTCCATTACCAAAATAAGATCCAGTCAGTCCAATTCAAATTACTTTAAAAAACTTCATGCTGCTTACATCCATCGGTGTAAGAGTGAAACCATAAGCCTTTGCAGTACAATATGCAATTGTTTAAACATTATAATGCATTAAAAAAATGGGCAAAGTTATGTGACAGAAACAAACTCGAAAGCCCCAATTATATGACTCATCACACGCTGTATCATCATAACAATTTTTAAAAGCCAAACCAGGTAGTAATGTTTATTTTTCAAACTGAGCTGCAGCACAGAGACGCAGGGAATAATTTATTGTTGTGCATAAAAGGATGTTTCACAGTAAACATTTTCATTATCTCAGAATCATCATAAATTGTTTATTTTCAGGCATTGCCTCTTGCCAGATAGACAAAAGTCCTCCTGAGTAAACACCCTGTGCATGTTTTCATTTAATTTTAGAATAACTGTCTGAATTTCCTGAAACGATGCACCCTCGGTGGTTTAGCAAATCATTCTAATGGGACAGTGATGTGAGTGTCCATCTCGATGGATGAGAGCCGCTTTTGCGTTTATGACCTGAGCGAGAGCATGTGTACTAATGATCACACAGCCCTCTTTATAAAACTCACAAGCTTTAAAGCATTGGAGGCACAGTTTTTCATGAAATAGATTAGACTAAAGAAACCCACCAATAATGTTGCCATGGTAAATAATGCAATAAAGCCTTAGTGGAATCAAATTATTTTCTTTGTTGAACATCCAGGTCCAATTGTGATTGCACAGCACGTTTTTAAAATAACAGGAGCATATGCAGCAGCCTTTAACACACCATACATTATGTAAAGTTCCTGCATGCACTTGCACTTGCCGTCTTCCTTTTTGACATCAATATGGAAAAGGCCATTATCCCATTACCCTTCAGGCACAGGCACAAATGTAGGTCCTGGAGATGGAGGACATTTCAGACTTCAACTGTCTCTAGTTATGGTTGCCCTTTCTCCATCCTAATCCCTGTCTTTATAATGACACAGTTCTCGTCCTCCTCCCCTCTCCTCTGCTCCAGACGGATGGACGCAGATGATCATGTGCACAGGAAAGGTGGAGGTGACTTCCAGCTTCAGTCACACCTCATTAGGAGGGCTTCACCATGGCCCATTCCCATACTGGTGTGCTCCCATGGAGAATATAATTGGGGAAATGACAAGGGGCCTGGGAAACTACAGCTGAGCTCTCTATAGATAGTATGGGAGAAGGGAGTTACACTTACAAGTAAATACATTAGTAAAAAGCAAAATTATGCAAAATCTTAAAATTACAGTAACAGTTAGAAAATGGGCAAAAGATAACATAAATTATGTTGCCAACAAAATGTGATAATACAGTTGGTAACACATTCACACATGTTTGAGTAATCCTGCATTATTACTCTGTCTACATCTCCAAAACTCAAAATGCTCTGTTCCACCTTATGATGTCATGAAGTGGTAGTTTTCAAGTTAACAGCCACCTTTTACCTTTTGTTCAGTAGAGATTGGCAATTCCAGGGCTGTAATCATCCAAATGTTTCTTGTGAAGGTGTATGGAGTTTAAAAACACAGTAGAGCACTTCCTGTATTACCACATGACATCACAAAGTGGAACAGAGTGTTTTCTGTCTTCTCCTAACATTAAACCCTTAGTTAAGTCATTACTCAGCCCTATTGATCTTAAAAACCCTACCTAATTAAGCCTTTGTTCATGTATTATTATGACTAATTAAGATGTAGTTATTAAGTGGTCATTTTATTTTGAATTTATATTTAATTCACTTTTTAGTTCAGAAAATGCACAGCTCTGATAGAATAGTGAGCTCATTTCAACAGCATAGACCATTACCACTTACCACTGTGCAGGCAGAAAATTGGTTTAAAACGGAGAAATCTGTTTTCTTAAGTTTCCAGTGGATCAATAATTCAGGTTTTCATGTGTAATCTATTTTAAAACAGAATCTTTTAGCCATGTTTCAACGCTCTTTTTAATATGAACTTTGAGATGAATCTTTCAGGCTATATATAAAATGCATGACTTGAGCGTTTTCTTTACTAGGGTGGGAGCTATAGTAGAAATACTTGAGTAACTATAGAAACAGTAGGAAACAGAGGGCAGGGGGCAGACTATACTTTGAGCTGTTATTGCTATGTGTGAGTGGAATGGGAAAAGACTCATCAGAAAAAGACCTGGAACAAAAGTGCTTCTGTGCTCCACCTTTCTCTCTAAAGCAATCCGTAGTATTTCCTGACTGCACAGGGCACAACCTGGACACAATGTACAAGGCAGTACTTTGTTTTTGAAAAGGATATTTATGCACATCTTTACATTTTTTAATCAAGTACACTAACAGGAAGTGTTTTGTATGTAAAAAAAAAAAGTTAAATAACTGAAAAACTTATTCTGTCCCTCAAATTAAACTGTAAAATAAAGTTCATTAGGGTACTGCAGATCGCTCCTAAATACTGACTTATAAATGAGCATTTTTATTGCATCAGTGTTTTTATTTACCTTTTTCCTTACATGATTTCGTACATTTGGCTCATTTGATCAGCCGGCATCTCGTTTCTGTCCACAGCACGCTTATCTCCGCCTCTTTTCCTCTCCGCTCATACCGCTGCCCCGAGCTCGTAAATAGACTACGTGCTTAAGAACTAACCTAAAGACCATTTTTAAGACTATAACACACAGGTGCATGGCTCAGACTATTAAAGGCTTATTGTTAGCGCGTGTTAAGCGTGTGCAGCTCGTGGTGAGAGATGAGGAAGAGAGAGACAAATGTACTGAGCTGAATCAAAAGAGATACGCACTAGTCAAGACCATAGACTCTATATGGACAGAGCTAACCCGATAGCCTTCGCGTTCTAAATAGGAAGTGAGAAATGGGCACAATTTGGCTCCATCGACTCTGACTCCACTTCACTTTCTATTAAAACAACGTCATCCCTATTGATTATTGCAGGTATCGCCATATTGTGATAATATGTATAGTGTATCATATTGAATCGTGAGGGAGGCTGTGATTTCCAGTCCTACATAACGCCAAACAGAACAGTTTTTAAAAATTTAAGTCACAAAATTTGTCCCAAAGTCTCAAAAAAGTGTGTGATGGTTCAAAAATCTATGTTATAAGGTTGTTTCCTCATCTAAAACATACCTAGAGCTGTATTTTGTTTCATTCGCACATGTTTAACGCACAAACCCTGCATATTTAGACCGAGTTCTTCTCTCAAACAGGAAAGACTCATGTGATGCCATGCGGTAATATAGGAAGGACTCCACTGTGTTTTTAAACTCCACACACACACATTAGAATCATTTGGATAATTTAAACGTTTGGCATAAAGATCACAGCTGCAGAACAAGACAAGGACTTCTTACCTGAGCGTGATGTTGATCTGTAGTCTTTGTACATCCTAGAGGAGCAGCCTGATCCAGAGTCTGGGGTCTTCCGTTGGAGGCCTGTTTGGGACACACACATAAGAACAAGACAGTCAGATCACTCTCTGTTGGTTTAGTTGAGAAACAAGGCCATGGAATACAGCAGCTGAACTTGTTTATTCTGTCATTCAAGGAGCTGAGAGTGGAACGGCAATACAAGCTAAAATAACAGTGGTTTGGTTTTATACAGTGACATGGCAAAGGACGACAGCAGCAATACAACTTTACCATTCAACTTGTGTGGTCCTCTTGTGTCTTTTTTCCCCTCTTATTGCTTTGAGTATTTTATTTTATGATCTTATTTTAAAATGTTATATAAATAAAGTGGATTTGGATTGGATTTTGGATGACTTTTCAGTTAAAACTCAACTGAAACATCGTAAACCAAAATTAAACTGTAAAAGATGGAAGTAAAGGATTCTATGACACATTTTATTCCACTGAAAAGAGCCCAGACGCAGCGGTGATGACCACAGTTAATGGTTTTCTGCAGTTATGATCATCAGCATCGGTTACGCCCTGCCAACAGTCTCAAAAGAAGCAGTTTCCGCCGGTCTAGCACACTTTCCGTGGAATTTTAAATGCATTTTAAAACAGATCATGCTAAAGCCAAACACATGTTAGCATGCAAGGCCAAAAATAAAAGACTGAGAATAAATAAAAAGCATAAAACAAAACGCAACACTTTTAAAAAATAGTCTTTGCACAGTACATTTGGGTAATTTCTTTGGCCTTAAAGACTAGAAACTGCAAATCAAGAAGCACCAGTTGGACACTGTGCACACTGCGGAGAAGACAGAAGCTGAGAAAGAGCAGTAGTAGTAGTACAATTTGTGAAAAGGGTTGCAAATAGTGCTGTTAAAAGGCTTGATATTCAACAGTAATTTTCATACCACACTGATGATAACAACTTAGACCGCAGATTATCATTTTCAACACAAAATAACAGTAGTTTCATTGATGTTACCATGAGGTCCTTTAAGAGTTCAGGTATAGTTCAACAGGAAAGGTCATTTTTGTTCTGTTTATGGTATCAATGAGAATCTAATTTCAATACTAGTTTAAGTATTAATTATTAGGCATTGATTTTTTGACAATCCTCTATGTGTGAATGTTGTGAAATGAGAGATGGGTCACAAACTATTTTACTAACATGTACCATTAAAGCACTTGTTAAAACTAGAGATCAACCAATATGTTTTATTTCATGGCTGATACTGATACCCATTATTTACAATTCAGAGAGACCGATGGCTAATAAGATCTGCTCATATTTTTCGGCCAATATTTGGGACCAATTTTCATTATTTTCCCCAGATGATAACATTTAAATTTGCTACAAACTCACACAATCTGGGTGATATGAAAGTGCAGTTACATTTTGTGCAGTAACCTCTTCGCACTAAGTGGTTCAAATAAAGATTGATTCATACGATTTGTGCACTGGGTTGGCCTAAACAAAATATCGGCCTCCGCTAGAGATTTAAAACCGATAGCCGATGTGCTAAAAAGTAAAATATCATCCTAATATATCGTTCTATCTAAAGTTAAAAGCACAGGACATTTATGAGCGCGTTACTTGTCACTGTTCCAAGTTTAACAGCCTGAAGATGTTTGCTCACACTGCTCTTTCATCAAATTTAACGGTATCCTAAACAACTTTGACTATCTGTATCATAAAAATATAGACATATGCTAGCACTCACTGTCTTAATAAAGTATAAAGTGGACAATAAAGACACCAATCAGCCTTGCCTAGCCTAAGGTGTCTTTATTCTAACCCCTTTGCTGTGCCAATAAAAATCACTCTGACAGCTGTAGAGCTAGTAGCCCTCAGTAATGACATCAACCATGTGAACACCTGGAATGCGCTGGGCTTCCAAGAGTAATCAAGTTGCGTATGTTCATTTTTGTAACGTGCCACAGAGAATAAATAAAAGTTTAGTTTCACTCTTGCATGAAACAAGTCATTTTCCTAGTGCTTATATCAGGAATGAAATGATGAGGCAAGGATCTGCGCTCTGAATCAAGATACTTAGCAAATTACCGTTCATAAGTACAGACAAACAGTTGGTTGGCTTCACTAGCGAGTAATAATAAAATAAAAACCTGAGTGCAGAGACAGAATGCTCCCGACTGAGGAAACCAAGCAGCCTTGCCTTGACAGCTCTCACGTTCGTTACTAGCTCTGGATGAGTGGGGCGCTGTGAGTCACTGACTAAAGGCTATGTTTTCTTCACAGTAATGAGGGGGAAAATGTTCTGATTTGATTAGCTTTGTTGACTTACACAAATGACGCCGAAGGGACCGTGACTTCCTTTCAAACACAAGCCTTTCCTGGAGATGGGCAGCCGTTTTACACTTGACATGAAAGAACTGAAAAAAATCCTCTTTGTTTCTTGGGAGTCAAAAAAAAAAAAAAAAGCAACAGTAGTAGATTGGCTGTGTCTGCTTTCAGAATTTTAGCCTCCCAAATGAAAATAATATTAGTAATCCACAGTGGAACCCAGCCTCCTGTGTGTCCTGGCACATTTCTTTTTGGTTGACTGACAGATTTCCAAACACTTCATTAGCCAAACTAGTCTCTAATGGAACAAGGTGCAATGTTTCCTACAGGGACTATGGTAGAACAAGCCATCCACATTCATTTTATTAATCATTTTATTTAATACAATTTATGTCACATACTGCCTCTGTTGATCAGAAAATGACTTATTAAAGATTAAATACTATCTATATTTACAACAATTCTATAAGTAAAAGGTATATTTTTCACCTCGTTTTTTAGACTATGGAGGCCCACCATGGTCTACTCTGTTAATTAAAAATACTGAAGGTGGATATTTGCAGACATTAGGCTCCACAAATCCATTACATTTGTATGAAGCTACTGTGACGAACAACACGTGGACTGGGATTATAAGGTTGACTATGAGTGGGGCAAGTGTCTCTCAAATAATTTCATTGACTAAAAATTTGCATTATAGGCTAAATAAGCAGTGGTGGAATGTAACAAAGTCAAAGTAGAGTATTTTCACTACATTTGAGAGCAGGTATCTGTACTTTCTAAATCAGTACATTTTATAACTGGATTGAAAAGTTAAGTTTTATTATTGTTTGAGACCTGCTGAAAAGGCTGAGGGTCTTATTTTTAACACATTTGAAATTTGAACAAACAAAAAACTAATAAAAATTGACTGAACCGTTTCTGTTCAACAAAACACAAATCTTTATCAAAATCACTACATCTGAAGCTTTATTAGATCTCAAAGTCTGCACAAAATGCTTTTAATTTTTACAATTTAAGTATATTTTTAAATGAGTACTTTGACAAGTCGATTTTTTCATGTGATACTTTTACTTAAGTAACGAAGTTGAGTACTTCTTCCACCACTGTAAATAAGGCAGGGAACATCTTCCACTGTCCAATCAAAAGTTGCTTCTTGTCACAAACAAAATACTGCATGCTTGAGGAGACATATAACATTTCAATGGGCTTTCAGTGTCACAAACTTCTGTAAAAGCAAATGGCATACGATGATAAGTTATGCATGGCTACTGGCTGAAAGGTGCTAATTAAATATATCTGCATTTGTAAATTCGATGGCAACACAATGATTTTCAAGTCTTAATTTGGCAAACAGATCAAAAGCAATCATTAATCAAGAACGCTCTTTTCAACATGGAGCGCATTCGTTCGTTCAGCACATTGTCGGTAAGTGAGCTGAACGGTGCATTTTCGATGAGAACAGTTTGATGATGTGACTTGGCCTTCGACGCTACATTGTACCGTAATTAACATTACGCTGCTGCCAAACTAGCGACACTACATCAGAGTCAAGGGTTTAGAAAGCAGCTCTTGAATTTTAAAGAGATGGGAACAAATGAATGAGCAAACAGACTTCAGACAGAGAAGAAACCTGGATGAAATATACACCGAGGGGCACTAGATCAGGGCTACACAATACATCTAAATTGAATCAAAATTGCAAGTTGAGTTGGCGTAACTATCAAATAGCAAAGGCTGCAATTATTTAGGTAATAGAATTTCCTCTCTAAATAACAAAAGACCTTTTTACAGAAAAATCTTGGTGTACTTTTGGAAGTCTACAAACACAGGCTTGTCATGATAATTACTATGATGACTTATTGTTCAAAAGATGTGGGATGGAACAATCATTTTTGGGGGTCAATATTTAGCGTGGGTACTTCTTTTTTAGTGGGGAACACTGACTTTGTTATTTTTCTGTACTGCAATAAGATTTGAGCTGTAGAGGCACGAATCAAGTGACTATTTATTAGATACAAAAGTCACTACTGAAGTGTTTCATTCTGCTATTTATTTGTTGCAGTTTGTATAATATGGTTAAAAACACATTTAGAACAGTTTTTGGAGATAATTCTTCAGGCTTTTTGTGTCAGTGGCATAACTGACTTGCACTATTATTGTGTATCGTCTATATTCTACAGCCATACATCGTGCTTTAACGTTCGTTATCGTGACACGTCTGCACAAACATGTTCTGAAATGCATGGAGTCTTGTGTTAGTTCATCATTTCATATTTGTCTTCTCACAAATGTTAATGCTCCTTGAGTTCTTTACAGTACGCACTCTCAATTGAATTTTCAAACATACATTGCCAATCTAATCACAATCACAAGATGAAAAATCGCAGTTAGGGTTTTTTTCCAGCTTCACTCTAGATCCAGGAATTGTCCAAGGAGCTAATTTGCATCTACCCTGTGCTTCATTGAAATACAGTTATTGCTGCGGCAGCGCTCTCAAACCACGGTACAAGGACAAACGCACGCCGCATTCTAAGCCTTAATCCCAGTTTCATTTGAATTTCACTTTCTTTCCTCCACTTCAAAAAGCACTCACAAACATGGCCATGAACCACTCGCCCAAAGAGCTGCCGAGGAGGTGAAAGCTTTCTAATGTCTCACACTGGACTCCAATGAGCACATAGTGTTGTCATAAGCGCCAAAAAAAATAAAAACAACAAGGCCAAAAGACATTCCAAAGTCAGAGGAAAGTTTAAAGTTGGGCTGAGCAATTAATGGAATTCTAAGAGATCGAGATTCAGTCATTTCTAATTGCCAATGATATGCTTGGGGCTATTACTGCCAATCTGTCAGTAATAGCATGTGGTTTGAAGCAGAATTCAGACTTTTGAGAAAGTAATTTGGCTTTTTTTTTAAGTTAAAAGGGCAATAATTATTGTTATCTGTTTGTTGTTTGCAGTTTTTAAAAATCCCCAAATGCGTTCAGTCAATATGAAATAAAACTTGTGATACTTTTTTGTTACATTGCCAAGCCCTATATTAAAGTGACATTCTATAATTTTCTGTTACTTCTAAAAGGCAAAATGTGTAGATTGAGAAAACAAGCATAATTTCTTTATATAAAGCCTTAACGATGCAAGTTAATTAGACAAGCCCTGTGCCGAGTGTGAAAAAAAATGAACATTGAATACCTAATGCCTCACTGACCAGGGTCACAAAATGCCTGCTCTGCACCAACCCCAATCTCCGGCTGCACCCGCTCCTCCTCAGAGCACACACTACAGAAACCATTAGGAGTAATGAGAATCGATGAGGATTCAGGAGCAGCACCGGATGGCGTCTTTATTAGTCTGAGGTGCTCTCTCGGATTTAAGTGAAAGTTGTAACAAATGCATCGCTGTAGAGGATGCAACTCCAAACAACAATGGAATCTTTAGACTCACATATCATCGTGGTGACACTTTATAACAATAATTGTACATGAATTAGTGTGTGATTGAACTGTGTTGTATTAAGAATTTTCAGACCATCATATCTTTACATAGTGTATTGTTTTTGCCTTTTTTATAATCCATGTACCACATTCAATACCCAGATAATGGATAATAAAACTAGAATGGAAACTAGACACCCACTGGAGCATAAATAGACTTACAGAATGTATTTGATATGACCCAATAAAAATAAAAGGAACAATGGTTGTGTTATTAGCATTGCGGTTAGGGATGGGCGCTGGATGCCAAAAAATGAATATCCTGAGTTTGACTTTATCACAATTACAGAAAAAGTAATTTGCTTGTTCTGAGAGATAATACTTAATGACTGGTTAATTCCACCTGTCACTCACTCGGGGCATTAGAGAGTTTGACTAATGCAAGGACATTGAAGAGAGCACAATTCAAGCCCTAATTGCGGTATCGAGTTTAACATTTTGATTTTATGATCACGCAACCCTTTCAACAGCTATATAAAGTAACACAAACACGTATAGTCTATTTTCGAGTGACAGTTACACGAAGTCCGGCTGAAATAGCTTGGAACACATCACAGCAGGAGATGAAATCTAAAACTATAGACCTCCTGGTTCACCCCTGCACGTCAGAGCCAGCGCAGCAGAGTTACTGGGCTATGAAATTAATTTAATTCACACCTTTCAGAAACATCACAGAAGATTAGTGTCCACCAGAGCTGAGAAGATGTACCCTAAAGCTACAGCAGAGTTTAAATAAGTGACCAGAAGGACTGATGGAGTCTATTGCAGAAAGGTGACGGGACCAATTTCAACTGTTCTTTCTGCTGCAGGAAATACAGGAACAAAGGTCACTGTAAGGAGAAAACTGAATCTTTTATGAAACCTTGTGCTGGGCTTAGAAATAAAACTGCTCAGATTTTTATTTCATACCGTTCAAGGTCACTGGGAAAATTGTATCTTCCACAAGTGCACATTATAAAAATGGCTCTGCTCGTTTTAGTCTCTTGGGAAACATACAGCGATTGTGCCGTTCTGTAATAAAAAGTGATTCATAAAACACACACAACAGTTGAACCTGCAGCAAAAAGAGTAAAAAAAAAAACTGTATGGCCCTATTCGATCTTAGGGGATTGGCCATAGTTAAGGTTAAGCAAACCTTCAATTTGTCCTGCACTTTGTTATATAGATAATTACACCTCATATTGAATTAAATAAAAAAAAAATATTGACTGCTAAAAGTTTAAAAGCTTTAAAACAGGAACACAGACAAACAAGACTAAATAGGGTACATTGCCCGTTTTGTGCAGAAAAAAATGTCAGTGAGTCCACAAGTAAAAAGCAGGGCCATTATTCAGAGTCACTAATTTGTTCAGTTCAAAAGTTTGATTGAAAGGCATAAAAAATAATGCTATGCTTCAAAAGGAAAGGCTAGTTTCTAGGATTAGAAATACACTTTATATGCACTTTGAAAGCAGAGGTTAACCACATAAGGCATGTATCAAAACAAAATTGACCATCTGCTGGAAAGTTTGAAATAATTATGTTAAAGGTTAGGGCTGCAAAAGGAATGTCCATATTGCAAATAAATAACGGAAATTTCTCCAATCTCCATCGGACAAGAGATTGTCAAACAACTTTCACAAAGAAATGTATACTGCAAAAACCAATACCATAATACCCGTTTGAAGTAGGCCACTATAATGCACATTGGAAGAGCTAAGACTTGCATCTCATAATTCAAAGTTATTTACTTGACTTACAGTTAGGGCTGGGTTAGATTTTTTTTTTTATACCAGTAATTTAACAATACCCGCACTTTGATACCAGTTCTTTTCAGAGTAAATTAAAGGCCAATAGTATAAAAAAATATTTTCAATCCTTAAATTATGTTAGATCCATGTAAATTCCTATTAAAAAAAACAAACAAAACAAAACATGGTACTAGGCTATACAATACCCAGTTATAAGAAAAAAAAAAAGTTTCACTTTTATTTTCTTCATATATGGCACTTTATATCAAGGGCAGTGATGCAGAGCACATCATCTTTGTTTATGCTTTCACCGTGAGGTTACCTGAGCAGAAGATGGTGACTATGGCGAACTTTACATGGAGTCGCTTGGATACATCTTCACGCTGACCTGCTCTACATTGAGGCCTCGGAGACACTGCACACGTATTTTGCACACTTTGGACACGTTTTTTGTTTTGTTTTTTTTAAGAACACATTAAAAGTGAATTGATTATATAGAATCCACATATTTTGACACTCTACGCAATCGTAGGGTGTGTATCCCCATCAGAATACATAGAAAACATGCATTTCTTGTTGTTTGTTGTTGTTTTAGTGCAGTTACCATCAGTACAATGTGTTCCTAGGGCAGTTGTATCGTGTGAGGATCCCAGGTTAAGAAATACTGTTTGTCTAAACACTCCCCTTCAAGTTTGATAATCTTTCCCATTGACAAACACATGCCGTGTCTCAATTCGCCAAATGCACCCTTCGAAGTACCCATCAAAGTAGTGTCTGAAGTACCCAGGCGAAAATGTGTACTCCTCAGTGTAGCCGCCATCTTGCCGAAATGGGACAGGCCTACACCACGGACCGTACTTCCACCGCTGTCTTTGTGTGTACGTTACGCAAGTTACATATGTTATTTTTAATTATTTATTATTTAATAGAAGAAAAGTCAAGGTGTCGTCGTTGCAGACATTTATTTCTGTTTAGATTGAATGGAGTAAGGAATTATTTTCCTTTGAATATCAATAGGCAAATATAACATTTGAGGTGATTTTTTTCCCAATTGCAGCTACTTCATAACTTTAACAAAATATACCTTGTTAAACGTAATAACAGAGACAGAGATAACCAATTTCATTTTTACATTCATAGTCTATAAACCAGAGAACACTTATTAGTTGCAAATAAAGTGGGATATTGCAGTTTAACGATTCAGTATTTGGGCCGGGTTTAATTTGATCTGTGGCTAAACCACTTTCATACCAGTAAAGGGCGCTGTTTACATTCTGTGCCATGCCAGTTCATTTCATCTTATTCTTGTAAGTTATTTTCTAGCAGTGCAGCACTACATCAAACTGGTATCTTGATTTACTAATGCTAAAGTAAATGACACATGCCCACCAGGCGGGTGCAGACCTATGGAATGTGTGGGAACTCATGAAAATGTTGTGCAGACCAGCATAGACCTTATGAAGACGCCGTGCGGATTAGAAGAAGGACCCTCCTCACTCACTCTCACTCTCACACACACACACATGGATAAATTGCAACTCTGCACGCTGTTTCTTCAGCTCTTCTATTTTACTGGTAAGATGACACATTGTGCTTTGTTTGGACACATGTAGACCTATGTTATAATGTGAGTACTGTTTGTGCTATTCGTTTGTGCAGAGGGCAGTTGTGATCTGTAAGCACCTGCGCTGCTGATAAATCAGTGTGGTGTTTTTATTGGTTCTTTGATGCCGGCATTTAAAGCCAAGGAACCGGAAGTACCTTTTCGGTCGGTTCCTACTTGGAACAGTTTCACTCATTGCAGCAGTTTTTCAGTGTGGTTTTATATTACTTCTGGGAAATAAATTGCACTCTTGATGGGAGACCTGGTTGTTGTGCTATTTGTATTTTACTGCTATAGCGTCATTACATTATATAACACCAACTCTGTAATAGAACGTATTGTGCAGCCTGATGGGGAGAGAGAATAACATAAGTAGACCTATGAGCTCCATTATCTATTTCATTATGTCATAATGTAGTCTTGGCAACTAGCAGCTAGTAGTCGTAGAAGCTGACACACGTGCAACTTTTCTAGTAATGTAAAGTCATTAAAAGTGTATCTACTACTAATTTACAAATCAGACACACTGAACATCAGTAAATTAATGCTTAACACAGTGTGACCGTTAGTAAGCCTCAGTAAAAGACCGAGCAATTCACTTGTTCTTGTGCAATTAAAGTAAACGGGAAAATTGCTCTCCATTTCATTAAATAATTTGATACATGATTATCGTCAAGTTAGGGATATTTTAGTTTTCACAATAACAAACTCGAGTTCATCTAAACAACAAAATCGAGCAACGATAAGCAAAAATATAGCGTTAATTCTTAATCATATGGTTCTTCCTCTCCGCAGATACATATCATACACAAAGCTAACACATATTAGCAACAAGGAAAAGAGAAAACGTACCAGTGCAAATATAACTAAGTCCGTGCAATCCGATGCGTTTGGTGTTTTCCGTAGCATCGGAGAGAGTTTGTAGCCTTTTCCACTTCTATCTTGCCAAACCATGGATCTCTCAAGGTGCCAAACACGTAGAAGCTTCTAGCTAACATCCCAAAGCGATCGCGAAAGTAACTACGGCAAGCGAGAGGGAGACGAGACACGTGCCTTTTGTTGACGTTTTTTCAGCTCCATGGAGCTCTGTTGATCAAGAATAAAGTGCATTACAGGACAAACGTTTAATGACCAGTAAAAGTAAGTAACTAGTATTTCCCTACATTTAGCCTGCAAAAAATATATATAGGCAAGGCAAGGCATGTTTATTTGTACAGCACAATTCGTACACAAGGTAATTCAAAGTGCTTAACAGAATAAGAAAGACATTAAAATCACACAAATCAAAACATAAATAATCACAAATAATCATCATAAAATTACCATTAAAAGAGAAAAATGCAAAATAAAAACCTTTCAGTCATATGCACAGCTAAACAGAACCGTTTTGAGCCTGGATTTAAACATTGTCAAAGTAGAGGCCTGTCTCACATCTTCAGGAAGAATGTTCCAGGTTTTAGCTGCATAAAACTTAAACGCTGATTCCCCATTTAGTCCTGGGGAATATATATATATATATATATATATATATATATATATATATATATATATATATATATATATATATATATATATATATATATATATATATATATATAATGATTATGCTGCCCACACTGGTGTCAAAGAAAAAGTGGAACATTCTTTAAATAAGTGGACGAGGGACAGGGCCATGGGTCTATGGCTGTACAACCAAAAGAGGGATGGGTTTACCTTACATATACTAGGCTATTGCATATCCATACATAAATAGGGTTAAATGTGTAACTTACATTGCCAATACGTAATATGACTCATTATTTTAGAATCAGGATATAAAATAGGCCTATATTTTAAATGACAACTACAGAATGTCTCAAAGGTTATTTAGTCATCTTCTCTTTAGAATTATATCCTTCTCTTAGAATAGTACAGTTCTATTAAGCATATGTTTCTCCTTCTTTATGTCTTTTTACTATTGTAGTGGCAAAGCTCTTTTGGAGATGCCAAATCATCATTACAGAGGGATTATCAAATGTGCCAGTGGCATTCCCTCTTCTTCAATAAGTGTTCTGGCACATTTCAAGACAGGAGGCAATACACCAGGACAGATTAGCAAATCCCAATGCACTACAAACAGCTCTATTAAGGTTTTATATCAGCTAATAATATCCTGCATAATCCTGGTCTCGTATAGAGGTGTACTGTTACCTGGTTCAAATTTAGCAGGAGTAAATTAGAATAGCACAGAAGCACTGCTGTGGAAATGGTATAAGCCAGTGTGTGTGTTGAATGATGATTAGTTTTAATGTAGCTGCCAAAGGATTTAATTTGGAGTTATTTATGCTATAAGTTTAAGATGCTCATTCCAGCATCAAGAAAAACTCACTTACCCATCAAGTCCTACCACTGGTTGAGTGGTGAATTATCTGGACATCCATCTATGCTTCACAAGGACGAGTGCTTAAGTGCACGTGGGAGCATGCAGTCCAATTAAAGTGTCCAGCCTCCACAAATGCCATCATGTGTATGCAGATGTAATTATTGCTTCTGCAGTCCTTTTTAGCTCTTTTTACGTGTTAATGCCTATTGTAGTTAGTATTAGTGTCACGATACTCCAATTTCAAACTTAATTTTGATACTAAGGAATAGGGTCGATACTCAATTCAGATTTTGATACCAAAATGAAAAAAGTTGATATAAATATATAAATATAAATATAAAATAGAATGACATTTTCAACACAAAATAACAGTACTTCCTTTATGTTGCCATTTGATCATTCTAAAACTGTAGTATCAATACTTCTTCAAACAAGTATGTAGTTTTGATACTTGTTTCAGTATCGATCATTGTCTGAGTTTTGATTTTAGTAGTTTTGTAACAGGTCTATTAGGTTGGGTATTATAAAGTAAATATTAATCATAAATCAGCAGTGACCTTCACTCACAAACTAATCTGTAATTTCTTCACAGATAACAACCAAGAATTTGAGCAGAAGACGACTCAAGGCTATGGCCATGGTAATACAGAAGAATAAAGGCACAGTTCTACATAAATCTAGTCATAGATTTGTTAGCTTTAGTGTTGTAAATTATGCATATTTCTGAGCAGTGTGTCCAATTACTGAAAATTATGCTGGAGCGAATGTACTATAAAACTGATTAAACTTTATCAAATCACTGAGTTTTTGAGGAGGAAAGTGCAGCCTTGGAGCCAGCAAAACTATGACTAATCATTAGCACTACATCAGTCTGTAGCCCTCACTCTGTCTGAGGCTGTACACTGGATTGAATTTGGGATTGGCTCTTATAGAAAACCAGAACCAACACAGAACATGAACTGTATTAGGATTTAGCAGTGGACAGCGAAACCATCTAAACTGTTTTATTATGTTCAGGTAACATACACAGAGAGATTGCACTGAACAATTCTAACTTCCATGTATGTCAAATGTTGTCTCATTCAGGAAGAGATTAGCATTAGGGCTAATACTATACAAATGTGACACTTCCCATCACGTTCTGTACTCCAGAAAAGCAAATTCAAAGCAGTTTCAAATATATCTACAGGCAGCTAGAGCATGAAACACGCCTCTCGCAGACTGAATAAATAATCTAATCCTACATTCATTGTCTCTGGATTACAGTTATAGCCTTTCTCATTAGCTAATATTGTACAAACGGTGCAAATGTAATGCGTACAAGGACATTTACCTGGTGTTTGCCATAGAGACAATTTCGTTTATAATGACTAAAAGTGTACCATTTTAGCTTAAGAAAGTACTGACTATTAACCTGACAAGAATTCATCGATATAGTCATCTTACATTTTTAATATACAGTTTGCCATAGCCCCAAAGTCACAGTTACAAAGAGAAGTAAATCAGACTGGCTATTACTATGGTGGAGAACTGCATATTTTCTAAGACTTGACATTTGACATTTTCTTAGTTCTGTGCCTCTCCAAAATGTTCTGCCATTCATCACATTGAAAAGACCACACTTGTGAGACAGTTCTTCCATCAAACTTAACTTTCGCTTTTCAAAATGACCTGATGGTTCATTGAAAACTTCTCCCGCACAGACTTTTGGAGCTGTAATTTCACCTGGACAAAGCCATAATGCTATTCGGTGCTCATGTCTTAAGTTTTTGACAGTTGATAAATGCGTCATCTTAAGTAGCTGAATTGACAAAGAGTAGACAGAACGTTTTGTGCTATAAGAGGTTAATAAGAGTGAATTATGGAAAAACTGACAACTCCTGACAGCTCTTCAAAAAAGTTTCAATTGACACTAATAATCTTGAAAGTAACCTTTATATGGGGCAGACTTAGCACTTTATACAACTATAGATTGCAAGTAATAAGGTGTAATAATCATATATTCAATTACACTGGTTAGAAGAATATTGGCTGTTGATTTAGTAGGTTTACTTACTTGGCTTAAAGAGGCATTATACCATTTCTGGTGGAGGGTATGCCTAGAATGTTCCACAACATGGCATTAAATGTATCATGCATTGTTTTTCAGCTCACAATCAGAATTTGAAAAACATGAATTTGAGTCACCTCTCCACAGACCTGACCTTTAACGTGCCCCGGTGGCGTCACCTGCTTGCTTCCATGCAGATAGAGCTACAGCAGATGATGAAAGGTAAATCTTTGTCTATGACATTTAATTATAAAGAAACTCAGTATCAATGCTTCACTGTCTATATGGCGTCCTTAGCATATTTATTCAGAGGTCGATGCTTTATGAATACAGATATGAGAACACAAATAAAAGGAATTCAAAAGAGTCACCACCTTACGTGGCTCCAGCATGACGTACTGAAGTGTTCCTTTCAGAATCAGAATCAGAATCAGAAGACTTTTATTGCCATAGTCTGTGAACACAGTTCACAAACTAGGAACTTGCTTCGGTAAAAAAGTGCAACATAAACACACTGAAGCATGATCAGATTTTCATGTCCAATGTTATTTGATGTTTGATAATGCTTGGGTGAAAAAACTTAGCTATAGTTCCAGTTTTATTATACCCTCTTTATTTATAGATCAGATCATGTTCTGGTATTATAAGTGTGAGTAGTCCAGCTATTAAAAGGCATTACATCGATCTCCTCTGATAAGGCTGATCGTTTTCTTGGTGTGATTTGTTTTAAATGATTTTTCTTCTCAACAGACCACATCTCCCCAGCCTCTGTCTCATCCCTCAGACAGACAGCTGGTCAATGTTGGAGCTGATTGTATTTGTATTTGCTGGAATTGAGCCATCTGCACTGGCAGTGATGAACTACAGCCTAATACACATTATTCAAGTGTCAAAGAAATCATTACACATCCGATACTTGACTTAGGCCAATCTTTTCACTCATACATAAAGTGGAGGGCATCCTTTCTGGCAGTGGATTATCAACTCAGGAGTTAGTTGCTGGATGTGATTACACTATTTGTGCTACAGAGCTCTAACATTTTCAGGCTTTGAATAAGCTTGGTTGTTTAATATTTTATTATTCAAAATAATAGTTTATTCATGGAGAACATCTTTGTGTAATTAACTTTTATATGTTGCACATACTGTTAGGATTATGGGTGAATTGGCTCCTACTGGGAATAGATTTTTAACATGCTGTTTGTAATGTGGAGCTTTATGATGTTGCTAGGAAAGATGTCTTGGTTTCATCAACACGAGTTGAAATGAGTTCACAAATTTTACTGTTATCACGCAATTGTTGTAAGATCAAGCTGCATTTGTACAATACACCATATATTTTATAGCACAGAAGTACTTAAGTTTTAATGAAGTTCATGGAAATTTAAGAAGCAGTAAGTACAGAAAATAGGATCAGATGCAGCCATTGTTACTTCTCTCTCATTGCTCGCTGAAATATTTTAATAGCCTATGATACTGACTACAGTATTATGGTATCTTATTAAAGGCCAATTAAAGGCACTGAATGGAAGATTTTAGATTTAAAATCTTTATAACCCTTGACCTATCTGTGTCCCCTGATACGAGGTACATTTAGAGGTGCACGGGATACATTTTTCCTACATACAATTAGCAACAAAAACATTGGGCAGGTTGTGTATCGCAAGCAGAATGATCCTCACCCAAGTCTTTCATTTGAGATGTCAGTTTAAGGGCTGAAATCCAGTTGGTTTAAACCTAAAATGCTTCTTTCTGATTTGAAACCCAGACACCTGCAGCCAATCATGACTAGTGCTCTGCTGCTGCAGTATATGCTGTCCAGATATTGAGTGTAAGAAAAACTTGTGTGTGAAAATGACTTGTGTGTGAAAATGTGTCCTCTATATGCTTGTTAAGGCACTGGCAACCCAAGTTCAGGTGTGATTGTAGTACCTTTTTAAAATTGTAAGAGTGCATTCTACATACAGTTATTTTAAGTGTAACTGTATTTATAATAAAGCTAAAATTTAAAAACAGTAATAATAGTAGTAATAGCGAGTCCTGCATCATACATTAAACCAAACTGTGAGCTGACTGAATCATTACACCCCTAATAGTGAGTCACTTTTTGACTTTGAAATAACAAAATAACAACAATTATATTATTATTCAAATTGTATCACATTTTTGATAATCACAACATCCACCACACCTGCTTAAAATATATGTGAGCCTATATCCCACATCACATAAGCCAAATTCAGCACTGATGGTAAAGGATGCATTTCCCAGTCTGCTGTGACAAAACTGTGTTCTGCATATGATATTCCACATAAGCTCTCAGCCACAGACCATAAGTAAATCACCAGGACGAATCCATACTTCACACCACTGTTCCTCTCCAGTAGCTCTCAGTCTGTTTCTTATCTCTGTGATGAAGTAGCATGCATTCACTGCTCACTCACACTGCCTTTGTTTTGTAAGACCCATGTCACTAATGCTGCAGTGGAAAAATAGAGGAAGTAGTGAAATGTTCTTATGGAGGAAAAAAAACCCAAAAACTTAAGGTGTACTGTGTAACTTTTTAGTCTTGATAGAAATGTTATTGCTTTGCCTAGAATGTTTCTGAGTACGGCATTAAACTTTTCTATCTCTATGGAGACGAGGCGATGCTGCGATGCCAAGTTACAGGATGAATTTGTGGAGAGATGGTTTTACTCTGCTCAGTAAGAGTGTATGTTTTTCAAGATATTTTTGAGTGAGCAGTAAAGGTAACATAATTGAAAAAAGGAATTTGAGTTAAATGTCATCTTTATGAAAAGTCACACTATATATGTGTCAAGTTGAACCAGCATTCGTCCATTAATAGAGTTGACACTCTAGTATATAGTGCCATGCGAGATTGGGGTTTTTGTCTTTCTTTTTGCGAGAGAGAATTTTCTGGCTGTGTGAAAACAAGCTGTAAAATATAAAAAAGTCTGACCATAAATTTAGCATTTTATTGTGGCATTGTTGTCCAATATTTAAACCAAAGGCCTCGAATCCAGCTTTTCCAAACCTTGAAGCTGAGTAAAGCAACCCTCTTGGCAGGTTTTGGTTTTACTAGAGGAAAATACATCAATATCAAGAGAATTTCTGATGAATGTCTCACAACTGCTCTGGCTAATCGATAACAGAGAGAACTATAAACGAATGATGAGTTGCTGCAGCCATTTCTCTTCATACCACCTCTAGCCTCAAGTCAATCATAAATTATTCATTGCTGAAAACCAGACAACATAAAAATTCTAAACAGAGGGCAGCGGAGAGCATTGTTGTAGCAACCGTGGAAGAAATTCATACAAAGAAATGAGAAACTGAGCAGTATCAGGGTTGTTCATTGGTCAGTGCCTTCTGGAGTAGTCAAAGAAAAGGAGGACAAATAACCCAAACACATAAAACAAATAAGAAACAACTTTAAACACATGCACTGTTGTAAATATGCTTTTGTTTTGTTACGCATTTTTGTGTAGAGTCCCTTGGCTGAATATTTGAAAGAACAAGTTTTTGCAGAGACAAATCTGCACTTAAAAGGACTGTATTTAGTCTGCTCTCTTCCTGTTTAAAAAAGGTAGTACAATAACAACTGAAGCTGAGTTGCCAGAGCCTTAACCTGCAGATAAAGTACTTATACATAAAGGACTTATACACTCACTGAGCTGCAGAGGCTATCACTGATTAATGATTGGCTGCAGGTACTGGGCTTTAGGCATTTTAGGTTTAAACCAACTGGATTTCTGCATTGAAACTGGCAGCAAAAATCAGAGACTCATGTGAGGCTCATTGTGCTTTCTGATTGGATAATTAACACCAAATAAATAGTATCTTATAGACTAAATACATATGCATGTTCATATATTTTCCATATCATTTTGTGGAAAGTATTTATAAAGAATGAGTCTTCTCTGTATTTGAGTTATGGCAACAGTCATCCAATGTTCTAGCAATTCATTCATATTAAAATATTATGTCTTTTGAATGGGGGAAATGTCCTCAAAATACTTCAAATCGGGAAGGAATTATTTGCGTGAAACCCATGAATAACCTAATATGTGTAACATTCCTAAGAAATATGGGCCTGTAATACAACAAATATGATCTTTGTTTCCATTCCAGCATTGATGTGCCTAAATGCTGTTGTTGCTAAATGCTAGCTTTTGTCCTCAATTATGCTCTCAGTGGAAAAGCGTTTGGGCTTGTTTCTCAGACCTCTTGATCCTTGGTTGTAAGCGATTATTCACTGTGGCAGGTAAGCAACGTGTAATGAACATCTTTACCTATGGGCAGCTGAACTCAACATGGGCCTAATTTGAGATAAAGACGAATTATTGATCAATTGTCTTTTTTCAGTTGGATTTGTGGAATACTGAACAGACAGCAGAGACAAGATTCTGAGGCTGTTCAGGAAAGGAGACGAGAGACCACTCTAAGCCGGGTCAGCTACTGAGGTAACTAAATCAATTCTCCAACATTCACAAGTAAATACAAAAACACTAAAGCCAGCGTAAATGACAGGAACAGGAACTTTAAATTAAGTTTAGATGTCTTTTTGACACACAGTAGTATAAACGCAAGCACGCACACACACACACACCTACACACACACACCCACACACGCCCGCACGCACACGCACTCACACCCCCACACACACACACACACAAAAAAACAAACATTTATTAGACACTTACTGAAAGGAAAGCTCCAAAGGTAAGGTACACTTTATTGTCTCCATGGTTAAATTTGTCCTCTGCGTTTTACCCATCCTTCAATGCCACAGGAGCAACCTGTCAGGAGAAGTGGGTGCCACAGTGCTGCGCCCAGAGAGCCATCTCCAGATCTTGAGCTCGGCTTGGTCAGAAATACCTAAGATTTTACCTATTGTGCATGTTATTGAGTGGTCAGTGCAGCTGCAATAAAGTCAACAGGTTTAAGCTCTGAACTTTGAATTTGATTTCTCTCATGTCAAAATGTAGATTTCTTGATCTGATATAGTGTTCTCTGCTATAACTGGGCTTATCCATAAGAAAGCAAAAATCTTACAGATGATTCAGTGTCCTCTCTGTCAGCACAGTTTATATGTGCAATAATAATTTAATCATATGCATAATACTAACACAAGGGTGTTATTGTTGTTGTTTTGAAAAGACTAGCCACAAGATTTATAGCACAGATTTGTTGGACCAATCTATAAAAAATGTGTTCATTTGTTACTTTTCATTTCATAAACTCTTAAAAAATAATGTTCCATAGAGTTAAGAGCTGTCTGTGCAGTGTGCAAGTGACACTTTATGAAAGCATATAATCATTTTATTGTAATATTTTTCAATAGAAATAGATATTTTTGATTGGTCAGTGCTGTGGCACTGGTAGCTGCTGTTCTATGTGCTTATATGTTATTTGCAGTTAGTTTCCCTTCTTTCATTTGCTGATAAAGATGCCAAGACTCTGAATAAAGGCATGAATACAGTGGAACACAATAGCATGTTCAAATGTATGGAAGAGCCTTAGATCAATAGCAGGCAGACTTGCGTGGGCACCGTTGAGATAAAGGCAGATTACGTGCCGCTGAAACAATGTTGAAATAGGAAATTGGAGGATAAGACTTGGCTATCCGGCTCTCGAGATCAAAAGCTGTGTGCTGGAGATAGGATAGGAGCTGGAGTTCTATGCAAGTGATGGAGAGAAGTGATAAGCATTTTGTGTTATATCTTTCTATTTGCTTCTTAATCCATTTTGACTTTGACCTTCCACTTAAATCGGAGGGTTTGCCTTGTTAGCAGATGCGAGGGCAAGGAGCATGGCGGGCTGATTTAAATGCATGCTTGCTCGCTTTCCATCTGTTGTGAGTGGTGCTTGAATGTTGCAGGTGTAAGAAATAATATGGTAATGAAACTCAAGAGTGTTAGTTATGTAATCACTTGAAATGCAGCTATTTGGGCTTGAGGTGTTGTCATTTTCTTCTCGTACATATATTAGGCAAATCAAGGCATCACAACAGGGGAATTTGAGTTCATGTATCACTTAGCCTATGGATAGGAATTGCATAACCGTTCAGAGTCTAGTAAATGGAATATGTTGTGGAATATGTTGCGTCCCTCGTTGCAGTATTGGATTTTGATTGCATTGGCTATTTTCATGCTATTCACTCTCCCCTTTTAACCTTGAAACCTTTCCTGAAGACGTTAATGCCTTGTCAACGAACGTGACAACAGTACGCTATGTTGTATCCTTAGCAGTTATCCTTTACTCTAGAATTGTGTGAAGTGATTAATCTGAATAATCATGGCTAGTCAACTTTTAAAATAGTGTTTTTGATAATCTTAATCGTTATCTGTACTATATAGACTCTGAAACATATGACAAACCTTACCTTTTATCACAAATACAGGAGCATTATTAAAGCTACCATCTGCTGAGCTATTTGTTTGTTTGTTGCACTAATGGATTTGATTATAAGCTATTTGTGTACTGTACAGTCTTACTTTTTAACCCCAATGCCCTTCCGTGGGTGAACAATGAGTGTCTACCACGGGCATGACAATAGTATGGCTAAGTTGTGTCCTTAGCAGTAATTCTTTGCACTTGACATTCTTAACATAACAAGTGTGATGTTATGTGTCCAGATGGTGGGACCAGTGCCAGGTCCGAGCAGCTGACTGTGCCACAGCTGCCAGAAAACATTAAGCGTGTGCTCTCATGCTGTGTGGTACTCTGGGCCTCTGTAGCACAAAAATATAATGTCCTTGTTGACAATGTGCTGACAATGTTTAATTAGAGCTCTGAAACCCCTTGACCTATATAAGGCACGTCGTTGTCATGTATCTTTAATTAGTTTATTGTTGGAAGTGCTGCTGCGTTGTCGATACCTTGGAGTTTATATATGCATGAGGCAAGACGCTATAGCCAGTCTTTTTTTTTTTTCCCCCTCACACTACATCACCCAAACATCTTCAGTTAAACTAGCAGCATTTTTCAGTTAAGTAGATATCTTACTCCAAGCCTAATTTATTCATATTAAAAAAAGATTAGGCAAATTGTGTATTCTTGGATATTTTTGCAGCAGTTTCTACATTCGTCTATAGGTAATGGTAATGTATTTTTCATCTAACATCAACAGAATTTCATTTCAAGTCTTGCAAGTTCTGCAGTATCAGCCTCTAATCTTTGTCCTTTTTTGTCTCTGTATATTGGTTTATGTACAAACTGGCTTTTTATGGTATTATTCAGTATTTATTACAACTGGATCAATTAATTGTGAATACATTATCCCTAACTTGAATAATGCATGTATTCATAATCTGGAACCACTCAATTGTTGAAGATATATAAGATCATGTTGAAGAAAATACAGAGGATAGGTGTATATATTGCAAATTTTGTCTTTTCCTCAACTTGCCTGGGGTCTACAGAGATTAATAATGAAGCGAAACATGGACAAAACATACTGCCCCTGTGTGTCCGCAAAACGACTGTTATGAGTACAGGCATGTGGACTGTAGAAGAAGCTTACATATGATTGCACAATAGTAATACTTTGGTTGGATTTACACAACAGCTCAATGAATGAATAAATATATAGACAAAGCATCTGCAATCTTGGATATAACACACGCAAGCAAAAAGACACAATGCACTCTCTTCTAGGACCTATACACAGCTCCAATATCACGATGAAGGGATTAGACAGTCCATTTTTACTGCTTTTTGGTGCATTTTAAAAAGCAGCAAGTCCTGTCATTTTTTTCCCCCACCCAGATATGTTCAGAGTTAATAGGAGAAGACACAGCGTAGTGATAAGAGAATGGGAGTAAACACACTTAGTCCTTCTTTCACAGAGTGTTAGTAGAGGAGGAGGATTGTGCTGCGCCGCTGTGAGGCTCTGAGACTCAGCTCTAGTAAACTGGTTATAGATCATTCAGCTGGCCTAGCCCGCCCGACTCCTGGGTCTCTAAACCTTTTCCGTCACTCCTTCTTCATTTCTGCACAGTCTTGACACTTCTGGAGTCCTGCCAGTATTATTTTTTAAGATGTAAGGTGGGAATAAGTAAACAATGATAGGAAAATATATGCTTGACCAGTTCCTCCTACTTTCTGTTCGATTGTAGACAGATGTGGAATCGGATCATAAAGCAGGGCAAACAACTGCGCTAACTTGGGGTGGTCCAATCACAGCTGCTAATTTGTAGTAAGTTGTATGTGTCTTTTCAATGGGAAGACTTTTACTCGTGAGCCGCCATGTTTGTTTTGACACAAATAGGCCATTTCTCTGATTGGTTAATCCGTTTGTCAGTCATGCCAATCAGAAATCATCGAGACAGGATAAGCTTCCACACCAACACATAGATTGGTCTGATTCCAGCTCCCACAGATGACTCCTATCATTGTGTCCCTGGGCAAGACACTTAAACCATCTTGCCTATAGTGTCTGCGTACACTGGTGTATGAATGTGTGTGTGAATGGGTGAGTGGTTCCTTGATGTAAAGTGCTTTGAATGACTTGAAGGTGGAAAAGTGCTCAGTAAAAATGCGATTGTTTACCATTTACTCTGCTTCAATACAGAATGGCAGAGAAACACAGGAGACAGTGTATCAGTGAGTGTACACATGTGGATAGTGGAAGCAGCATATGGTATGACTGCACGATATTAAAACTCTGATTGAATTTACACAACACAGTGAATGACTGTACAAAGCGTCTTTAATCATGGATACTACACATGCAAGAAAAAATGCAGTACACGCTTTTCTAGGAACTCGCTCTAGAAATAGCAATATGAAGTGATCACAGTAGACAGTCGATTTATGCTTCTTGATACATAAGTACTTCAAAGCCAAAGTAATGTTGAGATTTAATCATAATATTTAAAGGGAAAACAAATGGGAACAGCTCAAAAGAGTGTGATGGCTTTTGGACCGAGCACAGCAGACTGTAGAACACAAATAGTATTGGAGCATCTTGGTAATTTTCCATGTAATTCCTGCTCAATGCCTTGCCTATTTTCTGTATTTATACTTAGACAAGCAGTGTAAATACAGAAGCTTTCATAATATGTTATTTAGAGGTCTTGAAGGAGTGACTGTGTGAGCTCAAAGCAGGCTCTGTACCTAAAAGTTTACTTTACCAAAGAATTTGAGTCGTAGTTATGCGGCTGCTGTTTGTTTGGTCAGCACATCGGACTGGCCAAAATGTGTTTGCATGCTTTTTTAAGTCTCAGGAGATTGTGGTCAGCATTAGCACAAACGTGATGGATCACTTTTTAACAGGAAAAGAAAATACCTTTATAGTAGAATTTCTTTGTCCTGATGTTTAAATTATATACAAAAAGCACTGAAGGTTAAAGGGCTCATATTACGCTGTTTTCTGATCTATGTTATAATGTTGTTTCCTCTTCATAAACATACCTGGAGTTGTTTTTTTTTTAAACTCCATACACCTTCACTAGAATCATTTTGATCATTTCAGCCCTAGAATTGGCCATTTCTCAGCCTAAATTTGCAGGATTTGTGTGTTCAACATATGTGCATGAAATAAAACACAATTCTAAGTATGTTTGTGATGACGAAACAACATTATTAAGGGATTTTGTTATTTACATGTGTTTTTGAGTGCTTTTCCTATTTGGTCTGAATTTTAATGAAATAAGTAAAAGTTCACTTTGATATTACTAATAATGAATGAGAGGAAACACCATTTTCATGAGTTTAATATTTATTACCACAAAAATTTTGACAATAACAAGGATAGCCCCAAATAACAAAAATTGAAAATGTCAGTAGCGGGTCTTTCCACCATTTGCTGCAATGACAGCTTGACAGCGACATCTCATGCTCCTCCCTAGCCTCATGATGTGGAAGAGTGGAACGCATTGCACAGAACAACAAGTGCCACACGCAGTTCTGCCAGGTCACGTGGGGGTGGGGTACGACCTTCCAGTCTCTGCTTCAGCTGGTCCCAGACGTGCTCTATGAGGTTCAGGTCTGGGGACATTGCTGGCCATACCATATGAGGCACTCTGACTTCCTGAAGTCGAGCTGTGACAATTCTGGCACGATGTGGTGGAGCATTGTCATCCATGAACAGAAAGTTGGGGGTGTGCTGGCGGAATTGGGGGATGATGATGGGTTCTATGATGTCTCTGAGGTAAGAACGTGCAGTGACTGAGCCATCTACAATAACCAAATCTGTTTTGCGCTGACTGGTGATGCCTGCCCAGACTGTTGCATCTCCTCCACCAAAGTGAACCCTGGGTACCATGTTAACCTCGGCGTGTTGCTCACCTCGCCTTCTCCAGCAACACTGACGACCATCATTTCTGTGCAAGGTGACCCGACACTCATCAGTGAACAGAATGGTAGACCACTGCTTCATTGTCCAGGTCACATGGTCTTGTGCCCACTGCAAACGTTCACGGCGGTGTCTTGGTGTCAGTGGAGTCTAGCATTCAAGCGAAAGCAGTAAAGTCGGTTGCGAATGGTTTGTCTGGAAACCCTAGTACCCCTCACATCTCGTAAATGAGCCTGCAGCTGTGTGGCAGTTGCACAACGATGTCTGAGTGCATAGGTCCTTAGGTACTGGTCATCATTGTGGTCTGTCACTCGTGGGGCTCCACTCCTGGGTCTTTCACAAACTCTGCCAGTAGTTCTGTGTCTTGATGCAAGTCTGCTGATGACACTTTGACACACACCAAGTTCACGAGCAACATCTGACTGCCACCAACCTGAAGGCGCGCTATGGTCAGGTGGCGCTGAACGTCCGTTAATTGACATTGTGTGTGTTTGAATGATGAACTTGGAATGACTGACAATACCAGCATTTTGTACCCACAGAATGTTGAAATTGATGCCACATTGAAAAAGGTTGTCTTTTTTTTTTGGCCCCAATATGTAAGGCACACTGTACACAGTGAGACCATTACGTGGAAAACACAAAATGAGGTGTGTCTATCACCCCAATACAATTGCCTCCCTATCCCAAAAATCTCTCTCTGAAGTGAAACAAACACCGTATGTATGACATGCACTGAGTCTCTCACAATGTCCCTAACTTATTGTGAGTAGTGTAGATCAGAAAATATGGCACCTTTAAACATTCATTTAACACATTAAAAAGTTGTCATTTATTTTTCTTACTCTAAGTGTAACTGTTGTGCAATTTAGACAAGGTTTGGCCCTTGTTGTTATTATTATGGTTGCTAGGTAACAGTTATGGAATTACCACTACGTATAGTTAGTTAGTTAGTTACTTTATTGTCCCCAAGGGGAAATTTGTCTTCAAATTTCCCCTCGGGGACAATATGTCGTACTTCTGCCCCGCCCAACCACAAAAAGACATTGACAACATCATTAAAATGGTTGCTTATTGTCAGCTATTGAAAATGAGGCAAGGTTTTTAGTAATATCTTAAATATAATGATGGTAACAATGTTTTAGTGAAAGGGGTAGTTTAACTTGTCATATACACTTTAATTGGTAGCACTCATTACACAGAAAACTAAAGCCAATTACGATATCTACACACATGGGGGAACTGGAAAACTTGGCACACATAGGCACAATTTGGTCCAAGGAGCCTTCTTGTGACAGCACAGTAAAGTGCTAACAAGGGAGAACAAGGAAGATGTGTCAGCTCTAGAGGAATAAAACGTATGAGCCTTCTATGATACTAGGAAATAGTGAAAACATAGCTAGGGGTGGAAATGAGCATTTGTGAGTACTGAGCACTCTGTACTCAGTTACATTTAACTACATTTACTTGAGTAATATAATTTTTCAGTAACAATGCAGTTTTCTGATAATTTACTGTGAGGATCGTTATGCAGACATTGAAAGATGACCCCTAGCCCTGCCCACTGATCAGTGGAGTTGGGCCTGACCAGAATAAACCAATCAGAGCTATGGAACTATGACCCGGGAGCCAAATGCAGACCTCAGGGCAATTTTTGTTGGCCCTCAGGCCTCCTAGAGTATTGGCCCAAATGGGAAGTACTTTTTTGCTAAAATCAATTCTTAAAGGTACAGTGGCTCTGCCAAAGCTATGTATAAATGCTATATAATTTATATATAGCTATGCTATATATAAATTGATCCATCTGTATCTGTATGTTCCACTTGTCTATGGCCCTCCAATTCAAAAATGTTTAGATATGTGGCCCTCTGGAAAAAATAAAAAATAAATTAAAAATTTTGGGCACCCCTGAATCAGAGTAACTCACTGGCTACTCTCCAACTCTCCAGCATCTTTAACCTGCTTTCTCTGCTTGTGGTTGCCATTAACTGGTTGAAAAATCCTACATGACATCATAGTTTGTGCATTCACTCTGGTCTCTCAATGCTCACGCTTCGTGGCCAGCCTAAAAATGACTTCAAAGTCCCATTCACCATATCAAACGTGATTTCTTTTCATCTTTTACTGATTATTCTGGCTCATCTTTGCAGCCAGCCGCGTGTTGTTATGTTCGTAGTGATTTCAAATGCCTTTCATGCACAGACAACACAAATGAAATGAAAGCTAGGCTGAAATGGAACGCAGCAGAATTTTAAGATGTCCAATACCAAAGCTTAAGCTGTGTACAAATCTGCTGTCTTATGTGGATGAGGGCTTTGGTATTTTCAAAGCTTATTAGAATGATGATTTAACCATTGTTTCTTTTCATTACGTGGATAAACTTAAGCTCATTATGCATAAATTATTTAAGAGGTACCACATTTGCATTTTGCCTTTCTGCACCACACCATCATTGCTCTTTATAAGGATCACTGACTGCGAGAGATAATGGAATTGGAACAGAAGTCAATATAAACAAAGTTGCTTGTACTCATTTGTGAACCCCAGCTGATGTTTCCAGGTTCACTGAGGTGAGGGCAGTGTTTCAGCAGACCTATGGGAGCATATCTTTAACTTTAGCGTGGTTCCACTTCAGTAAACTAAACCAACTTAACTAGTCACCACTAAAATACATTTCAACAACATAATCTTTGATAATCTTGATTTTCTGTTTATCTTGTGTTTATCCACACCAACAAGACATCAGTCTCATGTAGTTTATGACTAGGGATGGGAGAATATACAATTGCAATAAAAAAGATCCACAAATAATTGTTCATGGCATTTTTTTAATATTCGTGATCATCGCACATGATTATAATCACCTTTACGGCATCAGACTGCCTCATGTTTCCGGTTTCAGTGTTTAGATGTTAGTTCTGGTGTTTGTCCACAAGGGGGCCCTCTATCACAGTAATATCATAATAATATAGTATAACTGAAGATGGTTCTTCATCACCGTCAGTCGCCATCAATCACCGTCAGTTCATGGCAGTGGATCTGGATCCCAGTGACGGCGCACACTTATATCCTCCACTCCAGAAGGTGAAGTTTGATGTGTGAAATTATTATGGATTTGTAAAACAAGACCAACAAGATGAGCCACCAATCTGTAGAGCCTGCCAAAAAAAAAAAGATACAGCTCCAAGGGCAACCACCAGCAACTCACACGAGACAACTATCCTGCATTGTTTGACAAACTTGAGTCGAAAATATCCATTACAAGCAACATTCCATATGAAATTAACTACTGAATGAAGTTTAAATTGTATGACTCCGTGTTTGTGTTGACTTTGCTATTGCTAGGTTAGCGCTAGCTGAACAGCAGTTTGCACAGCTGGTTGCACAGCTTACTAGCAGTGGCGCATGGTTTGACAATCATGAATTAATCTGAATACCTATAATCTCCTAGGACCTGTAGTCCACATATGTGGACAACACATTTTGGGTTGTCTAGGCTACAGTACATTTTTGTGGTGTCCACATATGAGGACATTATAATGCCTTGGTTTAATAATTATCATGATAATATCATTAATTGCTATTATTTTGATCACAATAATTGTCAAAATTTTAATATCGGCCAATCTCTGATCATGTCACTTAAGCTTTGGTAAACTGGCAGCAAACACAACATAAACACAAAGCAACAATTGTATCTTGAAAATGCAGAGGGTCAGATCAGTTAATTATTGTTTATGTTCAAGAGAACAGATGGGAGGGCATCAAGGTTAAAGCAATTTGGGGAGAAAAGAAGTGGCAAATTTGAATTATTCCGGTGTGATATTTGCATAGACTACAGTATGTTTTGATAAAGACAAGTTTGACAGCTCAGCCGATATTTATTTCTGTATTTGTTTGGAGTCTTCAAAACCAAACACATTTTTCAGATGTTATGAACCTATAAACAAGGTATACGGAACAGACCTATCACATTTCAATGAAAATAACGTTCAGTAAAAACTCCACAATTCCAGTTTGAGTTGAGTTGAAGGATTTGAGGGAATGAGCAGACCATGATCATGTCCATGGGGAAGTTAAGTATTATGCCTAATTATTCACAGCGATTATTTTATAAGGGCATTTCACAACTTTCAGAGATAAGGGCAGTATTTACCATGACAGTAAAGTTAGCAGCAATTAGTATGCTAATAGCGCACCTCCTGATTTTAAAACGCTTCATCAGATAATAAACACTAGATGAAGACAGAACAATGCGGTCTTATTTTTTTACCTCAAAAGCTGCTTATACAGTATATCTGTACTGGGGCAAGTGTCATTTTGCTCAAAACATGGAAACAAAATTTTGTACATGCTCTTTAAAATGTGTATTTGAAAATATGAATTACAAAACCTAATCACAATCTCAGAAAAATCCCAATAACTTTCTTGATTTTCAGAAACGAGTGTCTCAAATGAGTAAAATGTGCAGTGTCTTACTGTTCCCACTTGCTGCTGAAATTAATTGAACGAAGATTTAATGATTACGTAATTTTTAATCCTGTTCTATTAAACATCTTGAGGAGTTGAAGACTGGCCAAAACCAACATGGGAGACAAACAGGATTTAAAATGAGGAGCATCTGTTAGACTGCTGATCAGATTATGAGCTGAGGTGGACCAGGGACTCAGTATGCCCTCAGTCAACATTTAACCTGTGAACACAAGAGAGAGGCAATAAACAGACGAGCTTAATGCATTTAAAGGCCTTATTAAAGTGGACTTAAATAGGATTAGCTCAGATCAAAACAAAGTAACAACACAGAATACAAGAGCAGGGAAATGGAATATAACCGTGAGCTGCGTTATCAGATTAGTCAAAACAGGCAACATACAATAAATGTCTTATGGGATATTATGTCAATCTTTCATTTTGCAGTGATTTAAACTTTAAAGGTGATATACCTGATTTTAGTCTGGCAAACAGGGCTAGTTCATTTTAAACAGTTTGCAGCAGAACAAACTCAAAGGTTAGGTTAGTTTATATGCCTTTTGTAGGAGCAATAGCTCAGAGTGTTTGTCCACTGATCTGAAGGCTGGTGGTACGAATCGACATAAACATCATTGGTTGAGCAGTCTGATCCACTGACTCACAGGCTGGCGATGCAATCCAGCTTCCACAGATGAATGCTGTCATTGTGTCCTTGGGCAAGACATTTAACCCACCTTGCCCCCAGTGTTTGTGTGTACTGGTTTATGAATGTGTGTGTGAATGGTTGAGTGGTTCCTTGATGTAAAGCGCTTTGAGTGCCTTGAAGCTGGGAAAGCGCTATATAAAAATGTGACCATTTACCATTTTGTTAAAGTGGCTGTATCCAGTGTTTGTACATAGTAGTTTTACAGTTCCCCTGTACAGATATATTGTAAAAGTAGCTCTTGAGGTCAGATGAGACCGCTATGTGCTGCCTGCATCTACTTATAATGCATTTTATCACCCGAGAGCCAGGAAGTGTACTGTTAGCATGCTAGTTGTTGATAGTTTTACCGTGATGAACTGAAAAAGCGGCTTGCGGCTCACTCCTACAACTTTTTGTCCAGTTGACAGATTTAACTTTGACTTTTACTATGGATCAGACCTGGATGACTGAGGGATTACACAGACTTTTACAGTGATGCCAAAATAATCAGCCTGACTTTGGACCACAGCACACTGTTTAAAATTATATGTGCTATTAATAACTAGCATGCTAACAGGGCAACCACATTACTTCCTTGTTTGTTGTTGTAGAACCCTGCTTGCATAATACATTGGTAGTGGCACAAGACAATTTTTACTTGATTACATAAAATGACGTGTGCTTTTTTGAGCTGCTTCTTGGCCATGTCGTTACTGTAAATGAGAGGGTTTTCTCAGCTGGCCTATCTGGGCAAATATTGAATAAATACAGTTATGTCATAAAATAATTACATAATTGACAAAAACAACTGCTAGCTTCCAAGATGGTTATCAACATGAGATGGCCAGAACATGCGACTCCCTGTTTCAGACACATTATGAATATATTTTACAAACAATTGAAAACAGCCTGTGATTAAGTGATTAATCTTGGATATTGGACTAAAACACATCTGATAAGAACCTTCTTGGCTCCACGTTGCGTCAGTTTTGTAGCTGGATGGAAATGCTTCTGACACCACATTGATGACTGTTTCCTCGCTCTTATTTGCAGGTGCAGCAAAGGATCATGGGACATTTCTTTCTCAAACAACACCAGAAATAATCTGTGCAAGTTTCTGATTTGTTTTATTTTGCTGAGCAGGTGCAGCACAGAAGACGTGTGTTGCAGTAGACTGTTAGACTGTTTCACTATAAGAGCTGTAAAGCTATGAATATTTGTCTTATTCACTGACACTGAACGATTTGTGTATGAGTTTGTGATAGATTCAGTTATTTATAAAGTGTTTGGTTGTCATCGGTGTTGACAGAACTGCTGCTGTCTGATCATGGTGGAGGAACAGAGTGTGAAAATAGAAACTGACGAATGTGTTCAGATCCAAACTAGGCTGCGGTCTCCACCACAGGACTAATCACCTGCACTTGCAAATAAGTCATTTAAAGCCCCACTGCGTACTTTTTAGCCAAAACACTGACTAAAAACTAAAGATTTTTCATTTGGGATTTTTTATTGCACTGAAAAACAAGTATCATTACTCTGAGTGGGCTTGCATCTCCACAAACCTGACCCTTATTTGTCCTCCTCATGGAAATTTTGTTCCTTAAAAACTTAAAGCTCACATAGCTCCACAGAGAATGTTCCAAAGTAAGGTTTTAACTTTCCATTCCCATGTAATCATACAGGTAACGTGCGTGCTGCCACTCGAAAGTTACGCAATGTTGCTTTAAAGTGAGACTAAAAACCTGAGCTCCATTCAAAACCACATTTCAAACAGAGCCGCTAAACTGGGCAGTGCCTGAAGGACTACATAAGAGAGGGAGGGCAGAGGAGGGGCAGGGTCTGGACGTATGAAAAACAGTGTGAACTGCATGCCCAAACTGCGGCCCAGGGGCTAAATGCGGCCCTCAGACAAATTTTTCTTGGCCTTCAAGCTTCTAGGTGAATTGGCCCATATTAGTTTAAACAGTACTCTTTATTGTACATTTCTAAAAATCTACTTTAACAACCCCATATCAAATATTTAATGTGTCCTATTGAGGATGTAAACATGAATAAAGGTCTAGTGGTTCAGTCTAACTTGTAATAATAACGCAGATTTGAAGTATTCACTGTATTCGCGACAAGTCTATGGCCCAATCAGCCCTTAGCTTTGTTTGTGTTTTTATATATGGCCCTTAATGAGAAAAGTTTGGACATCCCTGGTCTAACACGTATCCACACTGCAAACTCCGCCCCTTGCAGCTAGGTGTTTGTGATCAGAAACACCTGGCTGTAATCACGGCAGTCTTACGTGATGTCACCAAGAACCTGAAATCTTAGCGACCACAGGAGCCCGGACACACCCATTTTTTTAATAGATTTTTGACAAGAAAGCTGCAAATTCATCTAAATTTGCCAAAATTAGTTGATCCAAGATGGCGCCACGTACGGTCGCCCTGGTGATTTGGTGCGCTGTGTGTTTTTTGTTTTTGTGCGTTTGTCCTGTGTTCGCGTGCTCTTACACCCGTGAAGAGCTCTTATCCATCAGAACTACCACTCCTGTCGATCTACTGCCGGTCTTTTTAGTTCCTGCAGTAGATTTTGTTCACTCTTTGGCCAAAAGAGTGAGACGCCGAAGACGAGGAAAGCGGGCAGGGGCCTTGGTGCGCCTCCGGAGACGCGGCGCTCGCACGCCCCTACCTGGAATTTTCCTGTCTAACGTTCGCTCACTCAGCAACAAGACGGACGAACTGGCGCTGCTGATGAGGAGAAACAAAGACTTCTCTTCCTCTTGCGTCTTATGCTTCACGGAGACATGGCTCAATGAGCGTATCCCGGACTGTGCGCTTCAACTGGAGGGATTCCAACTCCTCCGCGCGGACAGACAACGGGGACTCTCCGGGGGAAAGACGAAAGGTGGAGGTGTCTGTTTCTTCATCAACAACGCCTGGTGTACGGATGTGACTGTGATCTCCCAACACTGCTCTCCCGCCGTGGAATATCTTTTCATTAACTGTAGGCCTTTCTACTCTCCACGTGAGTTCACTTCATTCATTCTGGCCGCTGTTTACATCCCTCCGTGCGCGGACACGCACGAGGCCCAGCGCGTGCTCGCGGAGCAGATTCTGGATGTGGAGCGAACCTTCCCGGACTCTTTACTGATCATCCTGGGGGATTTTAATAAGGGAAATCTGAGCCAGGAACTACCCAAATATAAACAGTTTATTAATTGCCCGACGAGAGAGCAGAAGACGCTGGATCACTGTTACACAACGGTCAGTGGAGCCTACAGAGCCGTGACCCGCGCTGCTCTAGGATACTCTGATCACGTCATGGTTCACCTCATCCCTGCTTACAAACAACGGCTGAAACTCTCCAAACCTGCTGTGAGGACTTCTAAGAAGTGGACCAGTGAGGCTGTGGAGGAGCTTCGCACGTGTTTGGACACTACAGACTGGGATGTGTTTAAGGCTGCCACAGACAGTTTGGATGAGTACACAGATACTGTGACGTCATACATTCAGTTCTGTGAGGACAGCATCATTCCATCATGCACCAGGGTGACTTTTAACAACGACAAACCCTGGTTCACACCCAGACTTAGACATTTGAGGAGGGAAAAGGAGATGGCTTTCAGGGCAGGAGATCGTGAAGGCTACAGGCGTTGCAAGTATGCGTTTAGCAAAGAGGTGGAAAAGGCTAAAGCGAAATACAATACACGTCTGGAGCAGCAATTCTCCACCAACGACTCTGCTTCTGTCTGGAGAGGGCTTAGGCAAATCACCAACTACAGGCCCAAAGCCCCTCCCGCCGTGGACAACAAACAACTAGCAGAAAAGTTAAACGGCTTTTATGCGAGGTTTGAAGTTTCACACCCCTCCCCCTCCTCCCCCACCATCATGGACATTACCTCCAAACCCACCTCGGACCCCCCCTCCTCCCCCACTGCCCTCACAGTTGTGGAGCAGGACGTGACTAAGCTTTTCAGGAAGCAGAATCCCCGTAAGGCCGCGGGCCCAGACGGTGTCTCTCCTTCCACCCTTAGACACTGTGCTGAGGAACTGGCTCCTGTCTTCACGGACATTTTTAACACCTCCCTGGAGTCATGTCATGTCCCAGCCTGCTTCAAGCTGTCCACCATTGTCCCCGTCCCCAAGAAGCCCAGGATCACTGGACTTAATGACTACAGACCTGTGGCGCTGACGTCTGTAGTCATGAAGTCATTTGAGCGCCTGGTCCTGCACCACCTCAAGTCCTTCACCTCCCCCCTCCTGGACCCTCTGCAGTTTGCCTACAGAGCCAATCGGTCTGTGGACGACGCCATTAACCTGGCCCTTCACTTCATCCTCCAGCATCTGGACTCCCCGGGAACCTACGCCAGGATCCTGTTTGTGGACTTCAGCTCTGCATTCAACACCATCCTCCCTGCTCTGCTCCAGGACAAGCTCGCTCAGCTCAACGTGCCTGACTCCACCTGCAGGTGGATCACTGACTTCCTGACAGACAGGAGACAGCGCGTGCGGCTGGGGAAGAATGTCTCGGACACTCGGACTATCAGCACAGGATCTCCACAGGGCTGTGTACTTTCTCCCCTGCTCTTCTCCCTGTACACCAACTGCTGCACCTCCAGCCACGACTCCGTCAAACTGGTTAAGTTTGCGGATGACACCACCCTCATCGGACTCATCTCGGACAGCGATGAGTCTGCCTACAGGAGGGAGGTGGACCGGCTGGTGTCCTGGTGCAGCAGCAACAACCTGGAGCTCAACGCCCAGAAGACAGTGGAGATGATCGTGGACTTCAGGAAAGTCACAGCCCCCCTGCCTCCCCTCACCCTGACGGACTCCCCCATCACCACTGTGGACTCTTTCCGCTTCCTGGGCACCTGCATCACCCAGGATCTCAAGTGGGAGCCGACCATCAGCTCCCTCATCAAGAAAGCCCAGCAGAGGATGTTCCACCTGCGGCAGCTGAGGAAACGCAAGCTGCCAGTCCAGATGATGGTGCAGTTTTACACGGCCATCATTGAGTCCATCCTCACCTCCTCCATCACTGTGTGGTTCGCTGGGGCCACTGCCAGGGACAGACAGAGACTGCAGCGCATTGTGCGCTCTGCTGAGAAGGTGATTGGCTGCAGCCTTCCATCTATACAGGACCTGTACGTCTCCAGGACTCGGGGGCGAGCAGGCCGTATAGCAGCTGACACCTCTCACCCTGGACATGGACTATTTGAGCCACTTCCCTCTGGCAGGAGGCTACGGTCCATTGGGACCAGTACCTCTCGCCATAAGAACAGTTTCTTCCCCTCTGCTGTTTGTCTCATGAACACTCTATAATATCTGCACTAAACTGGACACTTTATAACACCGGTCACTTTAATAAGCCACTTTGCACTGTTGTTCTGATGCTGCTATTGTACATATGTTTTCCCTTTAAGTATTTCATTTGATTTTTTTAAGCATATCTTTTTAACTTTGTGCATGCTCTTATTTGTATTTGTATTTATTCAGTGTGTTTATGTTGCACTTTTTCACCGTATCAAGTTCCTAGTTTGTGAACTGTGTTCACAGACTATGGCAATAAAAGTCTTCTGATTCTGATTCTGATTCTGAAAAAAAAAGAGACTAGAATGACTAAGAACAGTAGACAATGCCATTAAAACACTATACGCACATATTTAGTGTTTAATTGCCTTTACTTCAGATGGACAGTGAGGGAACAAAACTTTGATTACTATTACATTACTATAATTATAAAAGCGTTTTGAACTGAAATAACTCCTCTTGATAAGGTTGCAGTTAATGTCAGCCACTAACCTCCTTTTTTTTTTTTACGTGCGAACACAAAAGTGAGAGAAAGGACGAGCTGTTCCCGTTTGACCTTTAATATTATGGAAATGAAAGGCCTTACATCTATTTGACACATCTGACACATGCATAGGCAGGTGCTTAGAAATATCTTTGTCTTTCGCATATTCAAATTCCAGAGCTGAATAGGACTATATAAAATCCTCCTTTTTTCTACTTAATTGCGTCAAATGAATTATCACGTTGTTATTATTATCCAGAGCAAACAGTACAAAAGCAGAAAGACAATGTAAAAGTGTTAATTGTATATCTGAATCAGTTTGGTGTATAATTTACTTCTTTTTTTTACAACTTTTTGTCGTTATTTTCATCTGACAAAGGATCTACCAATGTGAAGTAGTTTTTCGATTAATGCAGTGTTCCTTTTTAAATCAAAAGTAAATAAAATAAAGGTGCTGTTTTCGAAATATCGTACAGTGTGGCAACCTTTTTTGGAGACACAGGTAATGCCCCTTGTGTTAAGGTACAGGTCAGATCTGTGGAAAGGTGAACGTACTGACAGTAACAACACATGTTTTTCTCAATTTTTTTAAGCAATAAAAACAGTGTAATTGAATAAATGCAAGAGAGATAACTGTGGAACATTTAATGAGAATATACCTGTTATCGAACACAATTGTAGCTCATTGTGGGGTACATACTTAAAAACATTGACATAGCCAGCCTTGAGTGTACTTTTCACCCATTTCTGTTGAATTTGTGCAGTCACGGGGTCATGGGGTCCTGTTGTGTCAAGGGAAAACTGACTAAAATTTGAATCATATAATCGAGGTTAACTTTGTTCTATTTTTCCAAATCTTACAGTGTGGTGTTCTTCTCTTAAAAAATACTGCCGGACAAATGCCATGTTAATTATATTGAATACGCGGCATAATGAGGTCAGTGCTGATTTTGTACATGATGCTGCAGTGTTTCATTGTAAAGGTCCCAATGCAAATGAGAGTCTGTTTTGTAATCAGCAGTGAGATCTGTGAACAGAGAATAGATGCCTGCAATCATACAAACACTGTATAATGTGGCATATCTGCATAAAATCAAGGCAAACATCAAACATAGCTCTTTGTTTGGGCTGCATATATTTGAATATGAATGTGTGAAATGACATTCATGCTGCTTTAACTCTCCTTTTGTAAACAATGTAAAAGCCCATTCCCATTAGCTATCTGAATGCTGCGGTCCCCTGTCCACGCTGCATTTATTACAGTTTTAGTCTTTTGTTTACAAACAGTGAATGAAATATAATTCTTTGAGTTCTTAAATGTGCACTGTGTAACTTTTCTGGTGAGGGGTCCACTGCACTGGCTTTTTATTGCTTGGTTGGAATATTTCACGAGACAAACGGGATGCGATCAAGCCATGTTATAGATCAGATCTGTGAAGAAGGGACTAATGCATATGTTTTCCAGTTATTTTATTAAGAATATAAAAGTATAAAAGTGGATTCATTAACCAGTAATCTATTATTAGTTTGTGCTGTTAGAATGGTACATGGAACATAATGAAGTAAAAGTTGTAAAATACTGTACTTAAGTATACATTTTAGGTATCTGTGCTTTACTTAAGTACATTTTAAGGTGGATACTTTTTACTTTTACATCACTACATTTGAGAGCAGTATCTGTACTTTCTGCTTCACTACATTTTTGAAGAGGATTGAAAAGTAAAAGTGTTTTTTTTTTTTTTATTATTGCTTGGAATCTGTTGAAAAAGACTGAGGGTTTTTTGTCTTTTTTACATTTTCATAGTTTGAGCAAACACAAATATACAAATAAAAACAGCTTAAAAAACTACCAACTACTTTTTGTCTATTGAACAAAATTCACCACATCTGAAGCTTTATTAGACCTCAAAATCTGCCCGAAATACTTTTACTTTTCCCCTTTTAAGTACGTTTTTAAACTGGTACTTAATTCTTTTACTTAATTCAATTTTTTCATGTGATACTTTTCCTTTTTTTTTTTGCTTCTTCCACCACTGGTTAGCATGTAAGTTCTTGTTAGCTTTATCTTTGTTGTTAACTCTGCTCTGGTCATTGTGTTGAATACCTTGGATGTTTGAAATGCATAAGGCAAGTGAAGAATAACTTTGGACCACTGCAAACTTTTAACATGTAGTTCTTTACCAGAGTTGTGAACCTGGGCTGGAATACCTAACATTCTGTCAATGCCGTCTACATTTATTGTCCAATACGCCACTAATGAATCAAAATAGCAGGACAGCATGTAGTGAAAAAATATGTTTATTAAAAATCACATATTCTGCACAAAAATCCTAATACCAAGATAATATAATACAAATTTCTGGTGTAACTTTGAGACTGACCATGACATCCCACAGGCTGCAAAAATATCGTAATCATTCAAATTATTTCTCCAAATTCTTGTAATTTTAGACCCCAGGACAAGGTATTGTGGCCGGTTAATGAGGGAGCTGAAACAGAGACATGCACATATCCACTTCCACATTCATCCCTGTGAGTTACCATTATACACTGGTGAGATTGAGGTGCACAGACGTACGAGAAACTGGGGTCTTTTCAATGGAAAGGCCTGCATCAAATTGATAGTAATAACATCTCAAATTCAGATATTTATATTGTAAACTATTTATAATTGATTTTTAATAAGGTCAAATCATATAAAATAAAAAAATCATCATCAATCAATTCAACAAAAAATAAAATAAAATAGGCCTATGTCACCTAGCCCTAACCTAAAGTAATGCTTGAAAGAAGACTAGGGAACCATGTGCATTTCACTAAAGCAGTCAACAATAATTAAATTCATTTATTTAGTTTTACAAATGGCATAAACATCTAAACAAGAGGTTTAAGTTTTAAGAAGGATGGTCTCCAGGTTGTCAGCCCCCTGTTCAGTTCGGTCAGTCTTTCGTACCAGAATAATGTCCCATGTTTCCTTGTTGGGGAGTAGTCTATAAACTGTTGATGCCCTGAAATCCACAGAAGTTCCAGCGTTTCTCTAAACTGGCTCCTACTCCAGTCAGCTCCTGTCTGAAGGTGCAGGGCAGCCGCGAGAGCAGTGCCTCCACTTCACTCGTGGTGATCTGTCAACACACAATGCACAAATAATTAGGGACATGTCAATTTAAAGGTGTACTATGAGACTTTTCTGTTGGCTCTTTGCCCAGAATTTTCCATACTATGGGATCTATCTCCATGCTGAAACGTAGGTGATGTCACCAGGCCAAGTAACAGGTAAGATCTGTGGACAGGCAACCTCGCTCACTGTAACCATTCGGGTTTTCCAAGATATTTTTGAGGAATATAAACTGATGCCATACTTGTACAAACATTGCCATCTAAAAGCATTGCAAAAATCAAAGATATACTGTCTAAGCCAGACTTGGAGAGATTCATCCATTTGTCTCCAGTAGGTTAGTCTACTGTAACGGCCTGCTCGCTGGTCTAGTCTCCAAACAAGCAGTAAGACAGCTGCAGTATATCCAGAACTCTGCTGCTCGGGTCCTGACTAGAATCAGAAAGTGTGAGCACATAAGTCCTGTGCTCAGGTCTCTGGACTGGCTTCCTGTGGTTCAGAGAATAGACTTTAAAGCAGCTCTGGTTGTGAACAAGTCTCTCCATGGCTTAGCAGCAAAGTACATCTCCGACATGTTAGTGCCATATGAACCATCTCACACTCTGAGGAACGATGTTTGTATTGTGATTTTAATGTCTTTCTTATTCTGTAAAGCACTTTGAATTACTTTGTGTATGAATTGTGCTATACAAAGCCTTGCCATTCCAGACAAAGCAAAAACATCTGCAGTTAACAGAATCTCACCAGAAAAGTTACATAATGCTCCTTAAAAATAGCTATATTGGAGAGAGGAAAATTTATTTCATGGATGAATAACCTACATATATTTTATATTTACTGCATTTTATTTTATTTTACTTACATACACACACACACACACACGCAAATGAGACAAATTCACTTATTGCAAAAATACTGTACATCACACATTGTATTGAGTATAGAATGTTTCTTCATTGTGACTTTTAAATGAACGCTCTGACACCTGCCTGTTCTTTCCTCCAAAGCTACGTCTTTGAGGAAAAGCTAAAATGCCCATTACTGTCAGGGTTACAATTTTTGAGGTGACTTTGACAGTTGGCACTTTTGAAAGCTCCTCAAAGTGGCAGGAATAGCCATAATACCTCGGCAGAAATATGGCGATAAATGGCTGGGCTCAGAGAGACAAGCTGCAAATGAAAAAGTGTCAGAAGATTCAAGAGTCAGGACCAACTATCTACAAGGTTAAAGGTGCACTATGTAACTCTTCTGGCTTGTCTCCATGGAAATGTAATTGCTTTGCTTGAAATGTGTCTCATAATGACACTTAACTTAGACTTATCTTTCTTAGGGTAAAAACTAGGGGTGGGACAAGAACCAGTTTTCACAAAATGGGACAAGAGAGACGAGATTAGGTCAACACGATTTTGACATACAAAAAATAAATAATGCAATCCCGTTCATAAGTTTGGTTTCACCGTTTTTAATTTATTTTTGTTGTGGTCATTGTTGCACTCCTTTTTGTAACAGCTTCTCAAGAGGGATAACTCACCAAGGATCTTCTGACATGAGATCTTGTCCAATCCCAAGTAAAACGCTTGTTCTTCCATGTTCTTGCATTAGAACATGGAATAAATTGAATAAATGTGTGAAAGATAAGTTCTTCCTATACTGTGTAAGATTCCAGGCAATATGATACTTCATAGAGACAAGCAGGTGACTGGAAACGTTACATAGTGCTACTTTCGTTTGCTCAAAAGGGAAAAAAAAGCAAATTACAATATGCTGCAGTGCAATAAATATTTTGAAGGACTGGCTTGGATAGACCAAATGACATAAGTGCACAACAAGAGGCCCACTCCTGTCCGCTCTATGGGACCCTGACACTGTACTGTAGCATTAAGTGAGCATGTAGTCGTGTAATTGTGATGAGCAGTGGGAGCTCTCATTGATTTAAGCCTGTTACCTTGGAGTCCAGACGCTGCAGGTAGGAGCAGATGTACTCAAGGCTGGCTCCGAACGGGTGAACGTGCAGAAACGTGCAGATGATTCCTGCGTGTCAACAAACAAAACACATTAGAGACAAAAGAAGTCCCTTTATTGTCTAATAGTTTTCATAATGACAGAGCAGTGCATGTGACTGTAACAGGAGCAGCGTCTTCTGCTCAGTCTCAGAGCTGGTACAGACTCTTGTATTTGTGCAGTGAGATTAGTGAGGATTTGATGATCACTTTGATGCCCTTATCTCTCATCAAAGCTGTGTTCCCTCAGCTTTGAACATCCGTGTCAGCTCAAAGAGAGGGTCAGGTGATTTCTGTTCAACCTTAACCTACGCTCATGAACCAATATTAACGAGGGTCACTATTACAAAGCGAGTTTGAACCACACAATTTCTGGAAAGCAATTTGTAAAGGAACTGTACGCAGCCTGCACTATTATTTTTATTTTTTTTAAGGTACTACAATCACCTGCACATATAGGACAGATACACACATGTTTTTTCTCATTGTCAGTATATAGATTGGCCATGTGAAAGCCTAAAACCTCCAGAATTCACTCACTGAGCTGCAAAGGCTGCACCAGCACTGGTTAATGATTGGTTGGAGGCGCTGGAGTTTATATAGTGAGGATTCAGATCAGAGAGAGCCTTTTTAGAACCAAAGCACCAAACTGTAACATAAATAAATGGGAAATCAATCTGAATAAATCGGCATTAGAACTGTTATCGTGTTTATCTCGTATTTGGGGACACAAAAAGGTCACGCTTATAAAATGTAAAGAAAGGAAAGAAATAATAATCTACAATCACACAGCAAACGAGCCTTGGACTACTGCACATGCATTAAACATCAGTCTTCACCTTACATAGCCCGCTACAGTGGAATATAATGGTGCTGTATTTAAATCAATCTGCCCACTGGAGCAGTTCTTCTGTCTGTGTTTATTTGTGATGAAGCGCCAATAGATCCGCTCCGAGGCTGACAGCACAGACGTTTGTGGAGCAGACCCTCCCACTCCCTGTGCACCGATGCCAACCTGACACAGCTCAGAATAGGGGCACATTCAGATTTGTTTGTTTTAGTCATTTTTGTATCATAAAAGGATCCAGTGCAAGTAGTACATTAATGAGCCAACTTTTTTTCTTTTTTTTTTTATGGATATTTAGTATTGAACTGTAACACACATAGATCATTATTTCACATCTGTTCACTGTATGTATGCCACATTATTGATCTACAAGAATTAATGAAATGGGTACATTGACTTTCTGTACAAAACTGCAGATGGAGACTTTTTATAGTGTCATTTCACTGTAGCAGCCAGCAGATATTGAGAAAGAGCTATGTGACATTTTTGAACCCTACATGTACGACTTGTAGACTGTGTTGGTTGAATAAACAAGTCAGTACAGAGGAGTAAGAGGAGACAAGGGGTAGAATTGTGAGCCCTCAAGTCTTACATGCAGAGCAATGTAGGATTAGAAATACAACACTGAGTAAAGTAATGATAAGGGGACACTGTTAACTGTTACACATGTTGCAAACTCTTAAAAGGGGATAATACGTGTCTTTTAAAGCTGACCTATTATGCGAAATCAACTTTCAGAGTTTTAACCATGTTATAGTTGCTTCTCCTTCTCATTTACCCTCTCAAAGTTGTATTTCGGAGTGACTTGTGGATGTTTGAGCAATCTTTAATCACTTATTTTCAAGGCGCCGTATTGCTGATCAATCCCTGTTTTCACCGCGCCCACTGCTCTGTACTTACTTCATTCAATTTTATTTTCTTAGTCAGTGATACATGTGGGATTCGGCATAGTCATGTAGTCATTTCGGTGCAAATGAAAAAAATAAATAAAAAAACACTACTCGCTAGCGTGATCTGCAGCTATCTATAGGAGGGGCTGACAGCATGCAGCATTTTGTTGTGATGACACTGAAGTCAGGTCCCATTGGGCACCGCATTTTTCTAACGTGGACGTCAGCGTACTTGTTTCTTTTATGTAGTTGTTCTAGATGAAAATTGCGATTGAATATTAGCAAATTATAACATAATGGTCCACGGGTGTCATAGATTATAGCAGCAGCAGACTATCACACTGCAGTATGGTGTTATATGAGAACACAAGAGGGCCGGATCACCCAGTCTAATTACAAATTGTAGCGTCAAGTGGTGCCTAAACCATAACTACAATCTATAGTTGATGACATTGCTAAGATCTTCTAAACATACTCTACTGGATGGCTACACACCCACATTCCTCATATTTGGATCAAACCAGAGGTGGCCCACAGTAAAATATAAATGACAAATGAACTGTATGTACCCAGCCAGACCTCATACAAAATTAAACCTATACTGCACACACATACATATTTTACTGACCATCTGATATCTTATTCAGAACTTGATTTATTTGGGTTTATTTTGTGGTGTAGTTATCTCACCGACTAGCAGGGCCTCTCTCTCTGACTGGACAGGGCTCTGTGGACTCCTGTCTGTTGGAGCTTCTTTCTCCTGACTGCATGACACCACTGTGGACGCTACAGACACGTCCTGCAACATAAAGACAACACCACTTTATTACACAAAACGTACTGGGGTGAGCGTTATAATGTCGTTATCTCATTAAAAAACATACCCAGAGTTGTGTTTTGTTTCATTCACACACGTATGAGTCATCCTTTATTATTAGGGTCGGACTCAAAATGCTCTGTTCCACCTTGTGATGTCATGAAGAACTATTTTTACAAGTTAACAGATACCTTTTACCTTTTTCTCAGTAGATATAGGCAATTCCAGGGCTGAAATTATCCAAATGATTCTAGTGGAGGTGCATGGAGTTTAAAAACACAGTGGCGCACTTCCTGTATTACCACATGACATCACAAGGTGGAACAGAGTGTTTTCCATTTGGGAGAACGACTCAGCCAAAATATGCAGGGTTTGTGCGTTCAACATGTGTGAATGAAACAAAACATACTGTAACTCCAGGTCTGTTTGTGATGACGCTCAATAGATAACAAATACCTCATAAATAAGCGGAACAAATGCAGTTAGAAGATCTGAGTTGGCTAAATGCATCCAAGACACAGTATGAGAGATACAAATACGATAGGAACATGATATTTTGTCTTTTATCTGGATAGTACTGTGACTGGAGATGGTAGAGCAGAATGAGAGGAGACAAAACTTACAGCGGTTTGATCAGCGTTCTCCTCTGCGCCTCTGTCGTCTTCTTGCGACGTCTCCAGCTGTAACACATTAGAAACATATGAGGGAAATACACTGTGAAACAAGCTAACTGCTCATTTACACAAACATATGGTAACATGCATTTGTGCTGGGAACGGTTGACCATGTTTTAATTGATATGTTTCTGAGTCTATGACAGAAGAGAAAGACGTGCCACAGTATCTATATGCATTAACTTGAGTTTCTTAAGTTTGGTTTCCTGAAATAGTCAAAGCCAAGTCGCAGGGACAGCAGTCAGACCTGAGACGTAAAGACTTCCCGCTCCCCAGACACGTCTGCCAACACAAACAGGCTAATAGCTCGGTCAAGCAACACAGTCCAGCCTGTACAAAGTCTCCCCACAGGCTTCGTCTCAGTGGAGGATGTTAAAACAAATGCGTCAGTTATCTCACCTGGCTCCCAATGATGATTTAATGTGCCAAAGATGGATATAAACTAAATAAATAAGATTGTTTTTAATAAAATACATAATATTTAATCTCTCACCTGCATTCCCTCTGTGTGTTGTAGATTCTGTAGATTTTGCAGACCTTCCTTCAGGGTCTGGACTTCTTTCTTGAGCTGCTGTTTGTCGTCCAAACTCTTCTCCAGATCTGACTCACGCTGTTTCAAGTCCTCACGCATTTTTAAGAGTTGCTGAAACAACAGTTGGGTACTTTCAGTGTTTATTTTTAAATATTTAATTTAGCATTTGTGGAAAAGTCAGCTAGAGCGATGCAACACTAATATCTCAGATTTTGTAAAGTAGTAATTGGTTAAGTTGTGCTTTATTTTAATCTTTGTCAATTAAGCAGTGACACATGCCAAAAAACAAAAAACTAAACTAAACGATATGTGTGGTCAGTGTTTTCTTTAAAAGCACCACAGTGTTTAAAATTGTGATTACTGCCTTTTAGAAATGGTTTAATAGTTTTGCGTTTGTTCCAAAAGTACTGTGTGAATCACAACACATAACAGTCTCATCCACTTAAAGCCATTCTAACAAACTTTCTTATACCAGGACTTGAGTTTCAAATACTTCTGGGATCAGACAGCAGCACTGTTCAGAGATCTTTGAGCATCAGGTTATAAATAAATGACAGCTGAGGTTTTTTTTTTTAAGATAGCAGAGAAAACTTAGTGGGTTCACCTGACTGCCCCTGTTCTTCAACAGAACTTTGGCACAGATAGAAAGTCACAATATCCTTATCTGTTGAAAATACCCCAGTCCGTCAGTCTACCTGCAGAGCTTTTATCATGTGTGTGTGCAGTGTGTATATGTATGTAGTCTGTGTAGTGTATGTACCGTCTGCATGCCCTGTAGAGCTTGCTGGAGGAAGCTGAGTTGCTGTGAGTGCGTATTCTCTTCTTCACTTCTCTGGGGCTGATTTTTGTTCTGTTCTTGCTTGAGGAGCTCCACCTCGTTCCTGTAGGCGTCCAACTGACAGCGCAGAGAGTCATTCTCCTCCTTCAAGGCTTCAGCTTGGGATACAACTGGAAGGTAGAAGCACAAAGATAAAATATAACACAATAAAAGAACCATTAAACATAGTAAATTAGATTTTTTCAACTTTTAAATGATTCTTTCAACACACATTCCTTTTCCAATTGATGAATGTCTAAAGTAAAATTCCCTACTCCTCCTACTTCATAAAAACGAGACCCCAGCCAAGGAAGGTTAAGGCTGAATTGTACATCCAATAACACGACTATTATTTCGCTATCAATAAAGTCCATTAAGAAAAACGTGGTGAGAGGAATGGAGAGCGATTCGTGTCTTTTATTGGCTCGGTTCCCTCATATGGACCTTAGGAGGAGCTCTCAGGGAAAAGACGGACTGGGCAGAGGAGATAAGCCCTCTCCTGTACTGTAATAACCTAAGTGCATGCTTTAAGTGTAGGCTGAGCTCATGTTCTGGCCATCCACAGAGACTCAACTGACAAGTAAAAAAAAAAAATCCTAGGCAGATACAAGCCCATGATATAACAGAGGGTTTAAGCAGTTAAGAGTTTTGTGTCTCAAGCCATTCAAAATATATTCTGAAGATTTTTTCCAAAAAATTATGTGTCAAAAATACTGATTAAAGGCCACAGCTGTAACATAGATGTACTTGAGTTTACTGTACATTAGCAAACTGTGTTCAAATCATTGAAAGTTAAACATCAAGTTTGCACCAGAGAATAGGCAGAGCTGACAAGAGCAGGGACAAGCAATGATGATAAAAAGTAAACATTCACTAATCCCAGAGGACAACAGTACATTATTCATGGATGTGTGGTTAAAGGGCAGACTACTATGAACTGCAGTAGTGTGGTTTAAAAGATCAAAGTGTTTTTTCTACGGATGAAACATGTAGCTAGCATGTCTCTTCTTCATGGGAACGTGTTGTCAGATGCTAAGAGGTAGAATATAGCTGTCTCTGCTGTTGGCAGTTTGTTACCCCCTGGAGATGGTGATGAGTTTATGGGCTGTCATGTCAACGGCAGTGCTGAGCTGTTGTGTAGCTGATATGTAAGTGCTGAATGGGCACAGTACAGCACACAGCAGACCTGAGTCCTCTGAGAGTTTGCTGCTGGGGAGATCTTCCATGTCGTCGTCAGACATTTCCATCTCCTCCTCTCGCCTGATCCCCATCAGCTCGTCATTGTGCATGTTTCTGATCTCCTGCAAAGATAACCAACAGAAAAACTGAAGTACATCGCAAGCCACAAGGTTCAGCAGAAAATTGCATTCAGTAAAATGCTCCCATAAAACATCAAAGGAGCCAAAAGCAGCCAAAAGAATAAATAGGATATATCTGTGAGCTGACACTATCAAGTGGAGCCCCTGGCAGAGGTCAAATACACACACTGTGTTGGGTGCTGTACCACACATAAACAAACACACAAACACATATGACAATGATAGAAGGGGGTGGCTGTAGAGTGATTGTGGCTTCGAGCTGCAGTCGGTCAACATGATAGAGTGCTCCTCCATTTGTCAGTCTGATGATTAACTACCTCTGCCTCATCTCTGCTCTTTCTACTAAACATAACTGCCTCAACCTTGAAATCAATGTAAGAAACATGTTTTGAACTAATGCATGAGGCAGTCTTTATTATCTGAGAATGAGCTATTAACTAGCATATGCTTCCTCCACAACAGATCAATACAAGGAAACATACAGTACATATTACAACATTTTACCTACCTTTAAAAGACTGTTATCATAGAAATCAAGTTGTGCGTACAGAATACAGTTTTGTACAAAGCTAAAGGGAACTTACCAACCAGATAAGAACCTATAAGATCCAATAGACCCAGGGAAAAAAAACTCCACAATTTCATGCTCCAACTAACTTTGTTCAGCCAACAGAGATGGTTTGAGGGCTGCTCATTTGTGTTCTGAACATATACTCAGTACTAGCAATTGGACTCACCAAGAAGGTTGTATCTTGTCACCATGAAGGGCAGCAGAAGAGGCAGATTTTGCATTGAAATATTAGTTGGAAAATTTGGTCCCAATTTTTGGATAAGGTGTTTCCTTGACCTTTCTTTACCCAATATACTTATAATTCATAATTCAGGTTCATTTCAAATACTGAATTGTAGATATGTATATAAAAACAGAATTGGGTAGTACTGTCAATTTACAGCAATATCTGAGAAAAGTGTACTAACCTGTACTTGCTTGCGCCAAACGTCCAGGTTCTTGCGCTGAGCTTTGGAGAAATGGTCCCATGCCTTTTGTTTGGAAGCAGCTTGGAATACAGACACAATCTGTTCAACTGTGGAGGTGCAGGAGGGGGCAGAGAGTATCCACAGGGGGGCAGGAGACAGAGGCAGGTGGGAAGGAGCAGAGTGTGAGAGACTGGAGTCAACAACTCAACCGGATGCACTGTTTTTATGTATGTGCTAGACTTAAAGACTTACCATCACACCACCCCATGCCCTGGTGGACAACAGGGCAACCAAACACTCACACTCTAATTTACATTACAAGTCATGGTCTTGATACCAAAGTTTGCAGTCTTGAAGAACTGTATATTCTGTATTACAAAAGTCACAATCTATGGTTACATACCTCAAGGAGACAGTTTGTAATAGAAGAGAGGGCAATTACCGCACTGCCAGCTCAGTCTTCAGAGGTATAATACTCCCTACAGTGGAAGAATAGCCAGACTAGACTAGACTGGAATGGACAATAGCCTACTATCACAATGTCTTGAGGGTTCATGTTTCTGGGTGCATGGTTCCGTGCTGGTGGCTCCTGCATTACGATTCCAGCCTCATGTCTCTTCTTACAACTCCCACTTCAGTTTATTCTACAACAATTCCTTACTCTTATAGTTTCATTTAGGGTAAAGTCAAAGCGGCCAATCAGTTAGTATGTAAAGAAACATATTGTAGTGTGCATGTAGAGGAAGAACACTTGCAGATATATAGCTTCATCCAAGAGTCCAATACTGTGATAATAGCAGAAAATAGACCATGTGTGTCTTGTTTAATTAACGTAGCAGATGGAGCTAATATACTGTTTGTCAAGGCTATACATTTGGCTAGAGTAACTTGTATGTGTCAACTCTAATCTAAATAATACAATGAGAAGGAAGTAAACAAACAATTTACCGCTTCAGCATTGAAGTCGAGGATGTTTGCATTATAGTTTCTACTTCACATGCATCTGGTGAGGTTGTGGAGTTGAAATGCTGTGGGCTGTGCAGCTGCAGTGAGAGCTGTCAGAGGTGTGGGAGCAGTTCGCTTCCTCTGGATTCTTCTCAGATAAAAACCTCCCCCTAAGCATGTTCATCCTCACCTGACATTTATTCTGTTCTAAATTTCTATGTCTACAGAACGGAGGACTTCAAATTGAATTAAGAGGATGATTTTTAAATTAACTTGCATGCTGAGCCTGCGGTACAAACCATGTTGGTGGCTTGGTAGTGGTGGGAGATATACCACGAAATTGATAATACTGCAATTATTGCTTTGGAAATATGATCAATTAGGATATCTACGATTAAAATCTATTTGAATCTGCAAAAATAGCTGATTGGAAATGGCACTGGGGCAGTTTGCAGCCGAGTGTGAAGCGGCTGGGATGAGAATCACCTCCTCCAAATCCGAGGCCATGGTTCATGACCGGAAAAAGGTCGTTTGCTCTCTCCGGGTGGGTGGTGAGTCTCTGCCTCAAGTGGAGGAGTTCAAGTATCTCGGGGTCTTGTTCACGAGTGAGGGAAAGATGGAGCGTGAGATTGACAGGCAGATCGGTGCAGCGTCTGCAGTGATGCGGTCGCTGTGTCGGTCCGTTGTGGTGAAGAAAGAGCTGAGCAGGAAGGCGAAGCTCTCGATTTACCGGTCAATCTACGTTCCTACCCTCACCTATGGTCATGAGCTTTGGCTAATGACCGAAAGGGCAAGATCGCGGATACAAGCGGCCGAAATGGGTTTCCTCCGCAGGGTGGCTGGGCGCACCCCTAGAGATAGGGTGAGGAGCTCAGTCACACTGGAGGAGCTCGGAGTAGAGCCGCTGCTCCTACACGTCGAGAGGAGCCAGCTGAGGTGGCTCGGGCATCTGCTCAGGATGCCTCCTGGACGCCTCCCTAGGGAGGTGTTCTGGGCATGTCCCACCGGGAGGAGGCCCCAGGGAAGACCTAGGACACGCTGGAGGGACTATGTCTCTCGGCTGGCCTGGGAACGCCTTGGGGTCCCACCGGAGGACCTGGAGGATATGTCCGGAGTGAGGGAAGTCCGGGAGTCCCTGCTTAGACTGCTGCCCCCGCGACCCGGCCCCGGGTAAGCGGAAGAAAATGGATGGATGGATGGATGGATGGATGGAAATGGAATAGTCTTGCAATGTTATCTACTTGACTATCATAAATGACTATAGTACCCCCAAACTCCACTGACTTGCATATACTTACCATAACTCATACCAGTCCAGCACTTCAAATTCCTTGCTAATGTGACTCATTATCAACGTTTATATGGAATTTGAATATTAACTTAAACACAATACTTACTTCTCGTCAGTTTGGTTGACTGGAAGCCTTCAACAGTTCTATCCCGACACACAGGATAAATATTTGTACATCTATTTCTAGTGTTTGTGTACAAATCACTCACATTGGCCCAGTATCCCGGCCAGTGCACTCTTGAACTTTTCCTTGGCCTCCTCCATCTCCTTCTCATGCTGGGCTTTCTCACTCATCAGTCTGCGGATGTGGCTGTTGGACGACTGGATCATAGAGTAGAAGTTGTTGGCGTTTCTGCGATTGACTTCACCTCGCTCCAGCCAGGTCAGAAGCACCCGCACCGCCTCAGCAAACTTCACATCGTCTGGAACACACACAGGCGAGAGTATATAGCAAAAGGAAGAACTTGGAGAGTAAAAACAGGACGTTTTATATAAATCCTAACAAATAAACACTGCCTGGCCCAAAAAAGTCTCACAATGTCATATTTGTTGGACCATCTCTTTGATTACAGCACACATTCACAGTAGCATCTTTTCAATTAGCTTCTGCAATGCAACATTTCGCCAACCTCATAACGTAACCGCCTAAGTCATTTTGGGCCAAATTGATTTTTTTCTGCTCTCTATTCTCATTCTGCTCTCCAGACCCTGCTGCATCTGTAGGGGTCATTGACGAAAATTCCTATCAAATATAAAGGCATGCATATAAGGGCTGAGAATAAAAGCAAAACAATGCTTCATCTAGGCCTATTTTTACCCATACACCAACCACCTATATACACAGACCTTTGATCTTGTCCCCCAGCAGGCTGCACTCATGGTCCGAGTAGTGGACGATGGGAGGAGGGGAAGGCGGTCTCAGTCGATCCTCCTCCATCTTGCGCCGGTGCCTCTCCTCTCTGGCTAACATGCGTTGGTGACATTCCCACTCGTACAAGTCGTCTCTGGCCTGGGCAAAGTCCACATGGAGACGCCCGCTGTCCTTCTTGTCTGTGCTGGAGCCCATGCGGATGCGGTAACCTGTGGACCAACCATATTTACTGTATGTAATAAAGAGCAAATTGTCATTGTCAGATAGCTGCAAGGAACCGTGGCATAAGTACATTCTAATATCAAAAGAATGAGTTTGCCTAAGCTAGTATCAGCTTTGCCTGTAATAAAAAGTACAGCCTAAGGTATTAATCTCTTGTGGAAAAATGTGAAAGCTGAGTAAACAGAAATACTGAGGATGTACTAGTCTTGCTATAGTTTATTACAGTGGATGCAGTCATATGTAAATTCAAAATCAAATTATTATCAGACTTCTGGAGTTTCCGATATGAGTAGTCTGTTTTTTTCTGATCATGGTCCATATCACATCAGATTTTGCGGTTTGAATGTCATTTTAATAATCTGACCACTCCAGAAATCCAGTAATCTGATTTTTGTGTGCATGTAAATTTACCCACAGCCCTTTTTTTAACCACAAACTTATAAGAGAGCTGTGTAGTCACGTTTTATGCACTTATATCTTTGCATTAAACTGTTCAAATGGATCTTTATGTGCACGATTTAGACCAAAACTAAATATCGTCCTCTGCTTGAGCTTTAAGGCCGACTGCCCCTATAGTGAAAAGAGCAAATATCGGCCTCTAGTGATTTTACCAGTTTAAAATAATTCCAGTCTACAGTAAAAGTATGCAATTATTTCCTGTGACATTCATATCCAGGGTATAACCAAATAATCAGGAGTAAGTCAAGCCACAGTGTAAACAGAGAAATAAGTTCAGGGCTTCTTCTATCAGCTTCAGACTCCTAATCTAAAACTACTTCAATATTTCATATGAGCTCTTAGTTGTGCCTGTTTGGGCGAGAGGAATATTATTTATGAGCAAACTAAACAGCTCAGTCATCTGTATATTATATGGACTTCAGTTCTGCATCTCTGGGTAATGGAAAAAATAAACTACCTCAAGAGTTATTCACACCTTAACTCAAGTGTGGCGTTGTAGAGGTACTGGTAATACTTTACAATACCCACATCTAATTATCCTTAATGAAGCCTGAAGGAAGATTTGAGTTTAATAAGATGATTCAGGCTTAGTAATGACTTCTTTGATACCTGAACTCTAACTCCTTACCCTAAACCCTATATAAACCTGGAAGAGGGTCTGCAACCTGTTTGTCTCCTTGGAAGTGTTATTGTTTTACCTATATTTTTCCACAGTCTGGCATTAGACTTATTTATCTTGCATTTATTAAATTACTGCTCAAAAATACCTTGAAAAACATGCATTCTTACTGTGAGAGGGGTCACTTCTCCACAGATTTCACTTGTAACTTGGCCTGGTGGCATCACTTCCTAGTCTCCATGGAGATAGATAAGTCTAATTTCATACTGTAAGACATTCTGTGCAAAGTAATAACATCCTCATGGAGACAAGCAGGTAGGAAACCCTCTATCAGAAATGTACATAGTGGATCTTTAATAAACTAAGCCTTTCATCGTGCTTCATTAAGTCTAATTAAGGCATAAAATGTTGCCAAAATGTTTTGAGAATACCTGTAAATTAAGTTGAGTGGGGCTAATTATTGACTTGGCAGTGTAAGGAAACTTAGCCTACCAGATAAGAAAAGAGCCTTGTCCACAGTGAACTCCTCTGCAAAGCGAATGTGGCAGAAGTTTTTCTTGCTTTTGCGGATGGCGATGATCTCTCCGCATGGACCAAAGACCTCCTCAATGGTCTGCTCTGTGGAATTCTCTGGCAAACCGCCCACAAACACTGTCTTACATCCAGGTGGGCGCTCCCTGGTGGCTGGAGGGGGGAGATCTGCAAAAAATAGGAGAATTTGTGAGCTTATTAGTCAGAAAAGTGGTTGATAAAAAACTCATGCCAGGCCAGTTTTAGGGAAAAAAACTTGAACAAGCAGAAATAAATCTGAGTGCAAAAGTGGATATTGTGGTAAGGATGTGGCTACTTGGATAAAAACACAGGAAAAGTGCCTCTTAGTCAAAATCTTCAAGGACGAGGGTCAATAGCTAGCAAACAGCAAAATGACTATGCTTGTAATATAAAAAGTTTATTTGGAAGAAGTCAAAAAAGCGATCAAAAGGTCAGATGCACTTTGTTTAGTTATTATAAAAATCCTTCATTGGTTACATGGGATCTGTCAACACTTACATGTCACTAGATCGTAAATGTGTTATGTGTGAGTAATACAAAAAAAAAGTTTAAGTTTAGTTTAATTTTTTTTCCCCCTTTTTCATTAATTTTGTGATTTTGATTGTCTAGAAGGTATTTTTAAAAGGCTGCGAAAAGAGCTATTAAAATAAAAAATAAAAAAAATAGGAGGGGGCTAGTTGGCAAAACATGTAACCTTTAATATTACAGAGAAGCATACGGAATAATTATCAGATAATAATCCTACATTTACCTAAAAGTCCCTCGCTTACATCAGCTGTTCTGCGTCCAAAAAACACTGGGATTTCAATATAACTGGCATTTTATTATTGTCAGTCATCACACCATGGATCAGATCTTTGTGGTACTATTCATGTGAACCTCCCATCGACAATGTTGAAGTCATTTCAGCCCTGCAGGGAGCCGGGGCAGTTTCATATTGAGGATTTAAATCTTGTCAAATAGTTTTCATGCAAATACCAGAGGAACTTTCTCCACTGATGAATTCTTTCTTCATTAGACTCCCCACATTTCCAAAGTGATTTCACTGACACCTGACATTAGATAAGTTTTCAGGCCAAAGGGGAGTGCAGTATAATCCCTTCTACATTCTCTCTGTCTGTGCTGGAGTCTGCGGCTGGTCCACGCGCTCAGAATAACTTTACAGGTGCAATACATTGTGCATCCCAATCAGCTGTGTACAAAGAGCCAGAGGGCTATGAACTCACAGTCCAATTATGAGAATACAATCATTAGAATACTTAAATGACAAGATTTCTATTGACTTCACAGTTAGTGTGGACTATACAGAGGGACATCTTACAGTAGTTGAAAGTTTTTGTAGGTGCACTACGTGACTTTTCTGTTGGGGGCACCGTCACATGCTTGTTTCCATAGAGACGTTGTTGCCTGCCTGGTATGTTCCACAGAGTTCGTTCTGTGCCCCCCATCTGTTTTCACCTATATGTGCCTTTCGATATAGGCCATCTGCTGTGTGACAGTATGACATTAAATGTATGTATGTTGCATTTAATCAATTACATGTGTTTTTATTACTAAAAAATACTTTGAAAAACATGCTTCTTATGTGAGTGGGATCGCGTCTCCACAGATTTGACCTGTAACCTGGTGTTCTCATGTGCTCCATACCAAAAAGTCACATAGTGAACCTTTAAGCAATGACCTGTCAGGGTAAATCACCTTTGAAGTAAGAATGAGAATGTGTCATAAAATATGATTATACATAATAATGTTTTATTAATACATCAAAGCTAAAGTACTAGATTTTCAAACTGTGACAGGAGAAAGTTGGTATTTAAATCTATCAATCTAGTTCTTAGCTCTCACAAACCCTTTGGCCAATCGCTACTGTTCATATAATGATGAGTTATTTGGCCACTAGCACACCTTTAGACAGAGAAATGCAGCAGGGTGGACCACCTTGGCACAGCCAATCAGCTCTCCCATAGTGTCATATTGTGCCTCACATGGCCCTATCTTACAAGTTTGCATTGATGAAAAGTTTTATATGAGATTAAATAAAAGAATGCAGCTGTCTACTTGAAAAAGATGTATAATGTTGCATATATATGGGGCCTGTGATCAACCAGAGACACTGAGATTCTTACTGGGGTTGGGAGGGAACAGAGTGCAGCTTTTACAGTGGATGATCTCCTTGACGACAGGGACATCTGGTACCAGACCCAGACCAGGCATGAGTGGATTCATGGGGCTGAAGTCAGGCATCAGGCCCACATTTGGCTCATAGTCTGGAAACAAAAAAGAGAGAATAATAATTTGATTTTTAAGTCTGTAGTAGGGTTGTCGAAAGTATCAAAAATAAGATACTAATCAATACTAAAACTAATATTGATTATGCACAAATCCCTTCTACTTTTTGTATAATATAAACACAAGATACACAAGATAGGCTGCAGAGACATATACGTTGCTTGTGTTATCTGCAGTCAGACTGACAACCCACACAGTCAAATACTCAAACATTCATGAATAAATTACAGGACAAAATGTCGATATTTTAAGAGTTTCTTCTGTCAAATCCGTCCTACTCTGTGAACAATAACCTTATGGATAACGAGCACAGCTGGGTTTATATTATGCAAGCTCTTATTTACAGAATTGATTTTCACTGTATCAACACCCACATAGTGCAATCAAGTCAAGTGCACACACAAGTCCACATATATATAAGCCTTTTGAAATGGAAATTACTCTGCCTTCCGCTATCTACGTCACCGGTACCTGCTATGAATAAGGTCCTAGCATTTACTTAATACATGACCAAATATGTAGCTATGGGGTATTATCTAATGTGTCACAAAAACAAAACAAGTTCATATTGAAGAAAGGTGAGAGGGAAAGGAGGAATGAAAAAACAAACATGGTGAATTTATACATTAGAGATGGAGAGATTACACATTGCTTGTTGCATTAAAAATTATGTTATCTATTTTACCTTGGCAACAGCAAGCTTCCTGTGTACTTACTGAATACTTTCTTGCACAGACACAAAAGCGACTGGTGTGAGGCATGATGGGTAATAATCTCTGATGAGGACAGAGCAAAATCCTCCGTCACCATCTTGATTGTAAGATAACATTTATATGCAATTTTGATCTCGCAGTTTTACTATGGCAAGAAGAATTAATCACTACCGCTGTCGAGTTTATGTTTACTTTTGTGACTATGTTGGCAATAAACTGAACTGCTGAAACACCAACTGGGCTTTTTCTAACGAACATAGGAAATCCCATTAAAGCCCGGAGCATGATTTACTCTGAGATGTGGACAGCAGATGTTGAATTCTGAGGAGATTTATGTCTGTGCTTTAGTCCAGATATTCACACTGTAACTGTGATGACTTATGTCCGGATACACACTACAGGACGTGTTGTAATGTTTGGCACCAAAAAACAAATACAATTAATCTAAACAGCAGATGAAACTACTCTAGCATTAGACACTCCACAAGACTACAATTCCTCATCTGCTTAAGTGTGAACAATGCGCCTCATGCTAAAAAATGTCTACAATAGATTGGAGCTATATATAACATTAAACTTAAAGGGCCCATATTACACTATTTTCTGATCTCTGTTATAATGTTGTTTCCTCATCAAAAACATTCCTGGAGTTGTGTTTTGTTTCATTCACAAATGTTTAACACACAAACACTGCATATTTACGCTGAGTTCTTCTCTCAAAAAGAAAACACTTTGCTCCAACTTGTGATGCCATGTGGTGATACAGGAAGTGCATAACTGCGTTTTTAAACTCCATACACCTTCCTTAGAATCATTACTTTCAGCACTGGAATTGCCAATCTCTACGAAACAAAAGTTAAAACGGCAACTCTTAATTTGAACTACATGACATCACAAGGTGGAACAGAGTATCTAGGTAGTTCAAGGTGGTATCTTGAACTTTGGAGATGTAAACAGACTAATTCAGGATTACTCAAACGTGTGTGAATGAAACAAAACACAACACCAGGTAAGTTTTTGATGAGGTAACAACATTATTACATAACTTAAATCTCACAAGAGTCAATTCTGCCTAATACAAAGGTTTGATCCATGTAAAAGTCCTGTGTCACTGCTGATGGCCTTGTACTGGTCTTTGCTGATATTTCTAGTTCATTTTGGCTCCAGGATCAGAGTTCATCTTCTATTCTACACCACACATGTAGATGTTTTAAGTGGGTCTCAAGATACTCCTGCCACTCACAGGTGCAAAATTACATTATTCATGTGTGTCCCATTTGTGTGTGCCAGATTCAAGGCACTGTTCCATGAGCTACAGCACATCAGGGATGTTTAAGTCATTATCTGCACCTGTGCTGCTCTCATTACAATTGAGAAACAAAATGAGACTGTGAAATCTAAAAAGAAACGTGTCTGAAAAGATTGAATACAGAACATGATCCAGATAATTACAGACACACTAACTATAATGAATTTACAGCCTTTGAGACCAGACTCTGGAGCCCAGCTTCATTAGAATTTATCACTGTTCACATCCTGCCTCTGCAGTGCCCACTCCCCGGAGCAGGAGGCTTTTTATACCATTGGAGATGTATCAGATTTGTGCCATGAGTGCACACTCCCCTTTATATTTCATTTTAGTCAAGTGTATGGAGGACTGCATATGCACTGCCAATGCGCACACACACACACACACACACACACAAACCCCTACACCCCCCCCCCACACACACACACGCACACTGGTGTGAAAAATGCTTTTAAGGTAAAGAATGGGATGTGCTTTAGGAAAAGACTTCTTACTGATATACTGTAAAAGAGTGGGAACAGGCTTCACAATGGAATATTTTAGATGTGTGCCCAACATTATAATGATGCATAAGAAGCCAGGGTTCTGTGAGAATAACCTCAATTGAAACAGTTTCCTTGGTACAGTGCAAACAATACAAGAAGAGTGTTTTTGCAATTGCTTTAAGATCCATGTTCCCACCTGGCACTAGAGTCTGTGTGCTCAGTCCCAGAGGAGACATCCCCAGATTGTTCATGGCTGTGGCCCAGGCACTGGGATCTGACATGGGCATTGCCATCGGGCTGGAGTCCATGGGCAAGTTGTGGATCACTTCTGCTGAGAAACAGAGGATTGGAGTAATATCATTAAAAAAATAAAGTAATGACAGAAAAATGCAGCAAACAGCAACGCTAAACTAGACTGTGCTGGGCTTTAGTTTACTTTTCAGTTTGTATCTGGGAAACAGTTTTCCTCTGCTATTTTACTCTACCCTGACCCCATTTAGATCCAAAATGTTTTTTTTATCATTGTATTCATTACTCCTAATCCTAAGTGTGATTTTTCAACTAATCTTCAAATTATGTTGTATTATATCTGATTATTTTGTTGTTTTGTTTTTGTGTGTAGGCAGCACGGTGGCTGAGTGGCAACACTCATGCCTCACAGCAAGAAGGTTTGGTTCGATCCCCGGGTCGCCCAGGCCATTCTGTGTGGAGTTTTGCATGTTTCTCCCCGTGTCTGGATGGGTTTCCTCTGGGTACTCCGGTTTCCCCCATCAACCAAAACATGAACGCCCTTCGAGACAACTGTTGTTGTGATTTTGGGCGTTACAAAAATAAAATGAATTAAATTGAATATATTTATATCATACTTTAGCTATTCTAAAAGTTTAGCAAAGAGTACATAACTATCCTGCCCAGTTACTTTCCATAGATAAAAGGTGTAAATGCTGCATGACAAGACATTTTCTTCTCACTGTCTCTGTGCAGCTGTAATAATCATCAGCTGAGATATAAGAGAGAAAATGTAAATCTATTTTTGAACACAATATAATGCTGCCAAAAACAAAACATTATAGTTGCCTACACGTTTTGTACTATAATTCATAAACATTGTAAGCCAAACAGAGCACAGACATATGCCTGTGGCTAATTCGACATGATTCTATTTAGATTGTACTTCTCTCTCCTCCTCCTCCTCGCCCTCCTCTTCCTCCCCCTCTCTCTCAGAGCTGCTGTTGCTGCCCTCTCCCTGATGCCAAAGACGACAGCAGTGGTAATAATGAGACTCCTGCACACAGCTCACAGTCTGAGGCTCCTCCTGTGTCTAAACTACACGCCGTGTCTCTCCTTTCAGACGCTCATGTGATAACACTGTTACTTCTCTGTGCAGCTAATTCCCAAAAGTGCGAGAGCAGATGTGCTGGTTTCATAGGGTGATTTTGAACAATTTGGTATATTCTATTTTTCTGGTAATTATTAAACTATAACATATTGTAATATCGTATTTCTAAACCACAATACTGATCTATAGTGATTTAATAATAGACACATGTCCAAAATTATACATTTAATCACAAACACATTAAAGGCCAAAGCACACCAGCATCATGGCTCCTCAAAAGGCTTCAATACATCTCTGCAAAATGATATTAGCATTTTATCTGCTGAGTACTTAAAATGAGAGACACAGCGTGGGACAGTGAGTGGAGAGGAAAGGTGGTGGTCTGAGTTATAGCGAGTTGAGTAAGAGATGACTTTCCTGCACAGAGAAGCAACAAAGGAGCCGGTGTTCTGCCAGGTTGAACACCGGGGCTTTCTATGGCTTTGCTGCAGCTCTCGTGCCTCCCATGCCTCTGCTCAAAGTTTACAGAAGTGTTTCTGTCACAGAGCAGAGACATGTCTGTACTCACCTCTGAAGTGCAAAAAGCATTTTAGACACAGCTCTGTGCCCCGATTCAACAAACAATGGGGGCAGCTCTTTTGCTGCATGTCACAGAGTCCTGTGTGTATTGGCCTTAACAGAAAACTGTTAGCATGTATAATGGCATGAAGCATAGGCTGATTGAAATGTTTGTAGTTTGTCCATGAATCTCTTGCCCTATAGTCTAAACCCATGTCTGGTTAAGATCAGGCACAAATCTGTAATGGTTGCCCGCATAACCCCATGCAAATGATGCACTTGTTGTGGTAAAGAGCAGTTCTACATCTTCCACAAAATTATGAAGCTAGTCTATTTTCATATATATATATATATATATATATATATATATATATATATATATATATATATATATATATATATATATATATATATATATATATATATATATATATATATATATATATATATATATATATATATATATATATATATAAATGTAAACAGATAGATAGATTTATAAATTCTGCTCTTGAAGCAATCTCTAAAGGCCACTAACTTTTGTTTGTGGCACAACCTTGAACTAAAAAGTCAACCTTGGCTTCAGTGAAAAGAGCCATCCTATGTAACTCAATGTGTATTGAGCTGAGAGATAGTCTGGTGATCACAAGTCTCAGGCTTCTTTAGGTGCAATTATTGAATGTTCTTGAAGGCTATTTGTGGACAGAAGAATCTCCATGACAACCACAGAATATAATCATGTAATGATAATGCTGTTCCGCATATAATTAGTGGAATCCTCTCTAGAGCTTTGGAGCTCTTTCCCCTGAACGCAACCAGCAGCACAGTCTATAAGTTTTCACACATTTTCATTTTTCAAAGATGTGTTTCCAGCTTGAGACATGATTGTGTGGAGTGCCAGGTAAGACAAGCACACACTGTTAATATGTTGCTAGAAATAAAACACACAAGGTAGGTACAGGTAAAAGCTCCAGCTAACAGCTCTGAGGGGAACTGACAGTCTTTATTACTTGGCTCTTGTTACTTTAATATTATATATTCTCTTATGCCATTTCTGATATTGGTCTATATATGATATGGTCTAACTTAGAACTCAAATCTATAACTAGGGTTGCCCATTTTGCTAAGTCTGTTTGAATTGCATCATTAATCTCGCTATAATACACATAATGATTGATGACTGACACTGCTCAGTGTCTACATTTAATGACATTTCCACCCTTTTTATTACATGAATAACAAAAGATCTGGAAGAACCTCCAAGACAGAACCATTGAGACCGTCATGGGGAAAGTTCTACGTGATCTCAATGAAAATCTCCAGGACCAAAGTCAGACCTGGAGAAACTCAAAGGCCAGAACGTGATGGACAACAACCATGTGTAGAAGAGAATCCTCCAGACCATCCTGAAAATACTCCTACACCACGACCAGGACAGATCCAAGGACAAGTCCCGGTTCAGGATCCAGACCTCTGTCCAGCAACAGATCCTGGATCAAGTCCCACCAGTCCAGGACGAGGTCCAGGTAGAGGTCCAAATGCATGTCCAGGGCAAAGCTCTGGAAATCCACATCCGTCTCAGTCAACATTCAGAATAGAGTCCAGTGCCAGATCCAAGCCCAGGACAACATTGGGATGAAATCTCACCACAAAGCTCAGTAGAAAGTCCAAGAAAATATTCAGGACACAATCCAGAGCTGTGTCCTGGAGGAGGCTGGCCTGAAAGTTCAGCACAATCCTGAGGACAGAGATCCAGAGCCAGGTTCAGGTTCCCCTCTACAACAAAGTTCAGCAAAAGACGGAGATGCCTAAAGTCCAAGAGAAAGCTGAGATCAGAGTCCAGAATGAAATTCAGGAGAAAACCCAGGACAAGTGTAAGTGCTAAGTGTAAGCAAAGGTCAGGTCAACCATCGGCCCAAGCCTTATCACCTCAAACTTTTCCTGTTGTTTTGTTTTTGTGTGTAGGCAGCACGGTGGCTGAGTGGCAACACTCATGCCTCACAGCAGAAGGTTTGGTTCGATCCCCGGGTCGCCCAGGCCTTTCTGTGTGGAGTTTTGCATGTTTCTCCCCGTGTCTGGATGGGGTTTCCTCCGGGTACTTCGGTTTCCCCCATCAACCAAAACATGAACGAGACGACTGAGACGACTGTTGTTGTGATTTTGGGCGTTACAAAAATAAAATTAATTGAATTGAAAACTGCTGCACCCTTGCACAGCTGAAGAGATCTAAGACATCCGGCAGCGTTAAGCACAACGGTGCTTCTTCTTTAGACAATAAATATGATCAGAAGAAACACCTGTTTTAGTGAATTGCTTTGTTTAAATTTGTTTTGTCAGCAAACTCCAATAAAAAAAGGATATCATCTAAAACTCTCAGTAGGCCTTGAGACTGCAAAATGTGCGGCTGCAATTTGTTTCCAGTGCCCACCACATAAGCTTCATGTAAAGGTTAAGGTTACTGTAGCACATGGGAGATAGAACATAAAGGTGTACCATTCCTAGATTGACCTCTGAAACTGTGAGAAACACTCTCACAGTAGCCAGTTGGATAGAGCTGCAGAGCTGCTTTTGAGACACTATGTGTTTTAGGTGTGGGTTCATTTACTTGGATCTTGATTCATTCTTCTAATTTACTGATGACTCATTTGCTTATTTCATCTGTTTAACTTGGTCAATAAATATTCAAAACACACAGTTTGCATAGGTGAAAGGTGATTTCTAAATTCCTGATATGGGTCCATGTAATGAAAAGAATTTTGCAAACCTTCAGAGTATTGTTCAGCTAATTATCAAAGAATGTATTAATTAAGATAATTGAATATGTTGAATTGGTATACTGAATATACTGAATTGGTATATTGAATATACTGAATATATTGAATTGGTAATGTTTCTAAACTTTTCTTAAGTGGCTCCCCAAAACTCTTCTTCTAGTCAAAGCTTCTTCCTCACAAAGGCCATGTGAGCCCTGCTATAACTTAGAACTTAATCCAATTCTTTATGTCAGTTACACTTTAGAACCCTTACATGACGGTACACCTGCATGAAGAAGATCTAATCAATGTTAATACTACTACAGGAGCACCCTAGTCCAACTGCAAAATGAAACACAGAGAAATGGTCTGAGCACTTCTAACTGTAGAAACTACATCTATAGCAGACTAATGACAGGCACTGCAATCAAGAACAGAATTTTTTTGCATTTCTTTAAATTTGAATATGCAAATCGATGTGACAAACAACAAGTTTGGTTAATCCTCTGAGCTGACAGCTTCACACAACTCTCCTAAATGTTTTCGCTGCCCACACCAACATAGACGCCTTCAGCCCTAAAGTCTCTCTTTAAAGCACTTCAAGTTGAAAATCATCATCGTGGTATTGCTAACAAGTACTAGCATGCTTCTGCCGCATTTTCTGACTCTGGGATGATAACAACACTCTATAATTAGATGCAGAAAGCACACAGCAGTCTCATTTTGACCTCAAGAGCAATAAGGCTGAACGATTTTGTTTGCGATTAGATTTGTCATTTGTAGTCAGCAGTAGTCGAAGTAGTAGTCGAATTCTGTTCAAAGTTCAAAGTTCACATTTCAGACGCATTTCAGAACTACAGGATTAGCAGTTTTTATGCAGACAATTTTTTTTCTTAGCAACATGGACAAAAATCAGGTACAACCGCTTAAACACTGGAGTAAAGTGAGGAACAAAAATGCACACAGACTCGACGGCCTATAAACACTACATCTGCTAAAACCTCTACAATAATCAGACCTACACTTTCACATCCAAGTGTTTTACGATTAGTTCTATCCTCCATAAGAATGTCCAGACGAAACTCTCTGGAGATCAAAACAAGAAGCCAACGTACCACATGGTAAGACCTGGATCGATGGAACGTGCTGAGTGGAAGCCTACAGCTTATAGGGCTAATGAGGAGACTTGGGCAAAGAAAACCCAAGGAGAGAATCCAGATGGATAAGAACAAAAAGAATACTCGTGGTCTGAAAAGTGCAGTAGACGGAAGTTTGGAATAGATTTGACGTTGACTGCTGTGGACTATAATTGCTTCCATATGACAGAAGAGGTTCAGACTATCTTGACACTAGCAATCAATACTTCAATTATTTCACTTTATGACATTTTAGAAGCGTAAATGTCACTTAAGCCTATCAATAAATAAATAAAAAACATAGTCTCATCTATTAACGGGAAGTAAGAAAGTACCATTGTAATGAAATACTCAAATATATAAAATTAAGAAAAACTTCTGCTGTTTCTATCTTCTAATAAATGCTATATATTAAGTCCTCCCAGCTTCCCCTCACTGTCCTCCTGGAGCCGTCAGGTTGATGTGGAGCTGAAGGGAACACATCCAGCAGTGTGCTCAGAATAACCAAACGCTATCGTCTGCACTAAGTCTGGCCCCACAGAATATGAAGAACTTCCACAATTGCACATAAATTATGCTATATGGGAAAAAAAAGTAAGACACTACCTGATTTTTACTGTCTTAAAATGTGAAAAACAGAACTTAATAATTTAAAACTCGCAGTGGTCCAAAGTTATTCCTCACTTATCTTATGCATTCCAAACAGCCTAATGACTTACCACGATGAGTTTATAAGCTCTTTTCGCAACTTTCAAAAGACAAAAGTGGAGTTTTTTTCCAATGATGGTAAAGATAACAGCAACTAGCAAGCTAAAACACAATTATCGAACAATAAAATACTTCAATATTAGATGCAGACAGCACATATACACTGTGATCTCAAGGGCTGCTTATACAATGTATCTGTACTGGGGTAAGACAAACCTTACTCAAATACAGGGGGAAAATTGGGTTCAGGATCTTTAAATAGCATGTCAAACGATTGGCTAAATCTACCTGAAAAAATTGCCTTAATATTTTCAACAAGGGGTGATCTATTGGCGAATATAAAGGAGCATAATTTGATCAGTAATCCTTAACCCTTTAAGGACTGAGCACATTATAGACCAGTATGGCTCGCCTAGGCTTTAATTCTTTTCTAGGCATAAAAATCATGTTAAAGGAAGTATCAGAATGTACTGCATTTTTTCACACACCTACCTCTATTTTACATATCCATCTGTATTTATTTTTCCCTTGCCGTATCAAATAACTGACTGGTAAAATCCCAACAGCACCTGCGCTCTGATTGGTCATCTTCAAGGGACGATGTAAGCACATTACCGTAATGACAGTAACAGATTTAAAGAGCCCCATGCCTCTGCTTTGAGATGCTGTTTGAATTTCCATGAGACACAATTGGTTGCAGAGTTACGGTAATGGAAAGTCCGCAACCACGCTCTATTGGTGGTGATAGCATCTGTCACAATAGGGTTAAAGAAGACATATTGTGCTCGTCTACTATATGGTTATAACCTATGACCCCAGTAGATCATTATGTTATAATTTGCACATTTTAAATCACAATATTCATCTAAAATGACTTAATAAAAGAAATAAGTCCACTGACTCCGTGTTAGAAAACTGGGGTGCCCAATGGGAGCTAATGTGGCCAAAAACATCATCACAATGAAGAGCTGTGGAGCTATCAGCCTCTCCTATGGATAGCTGCAGATCATTTGTACCAAAATGACCATGATGCTGCTGAATCCTACGTATATTATCAATTAAGAAAACAAAATTAAAGAACGAAGTAAGTACGTCACAGTGGCCGTATACCGATGACAGCGAAAATGGGGATTGATCGGCAATATGGTGATTAACGATTGCTCAGAATCACAACATCAATGCGAAAAAAACTTCAAGAGGGTAAATGAGAAGGGGAAACAACTATAAAATTGTTAAAAGCCCTGAAAAGTCGATTTTGCATAATCGGCCTGCCTTTAAGCCTTGTAGCCGTGCAAACAGTAAGCTGTTTTATCCCTTTGGTGCAGTTTGATCCGAACAGACCATGTCCACTAAGCGACCTTGTAGCACTCTGCTGTTTAACAAACACTACGTCCATGTGCCTATTGAAGTCTGAAGGACAACTTGACACCAGTGAGGAGTTAAACCGGCCTGAGACTTTCTTCAAAACTACGGCTTTTCTTTTGAACCAGGAACAGAAGAGGAACCAGAGTCTGTGAATGTGCTGAACTGTTGCTGTTTCATGTTACACAAACCACACAGGGAAGATCATATGTTTTAACCTTGAAAGCCAAAAAGCTTGCGTTTTACTCTCCATAAAAAACATCCGATAATGAGAAGTTTTTTCCTCTCTCCTGCACACTGTCCCGTCACACTCATGCTTCTGCTGCAGCCTCTGACGACTCTTATCAGCAGAGGACCCTTACAAACAGAATCTTATCAGTGTTACAATTAGAACCAGGAAATGTCAACAGCTCAGTGAACCTGATATGGCTTTATCTGGACAAAACCGATTCATCCTGGTTGTTTTCTCAAAGTCTTGTCTAGATGGTGATGGTCAAATGCTGAGGGAAGACTCTTTAGAACAAAACCCTGCGCATCTCCATCCTATTTGAAAATACAACCCCCTCCCATGCCCCAAAAAACCCAAAAACCCAACATTATTTTGAAAGATGTGCATAAAATCTAACATAGCACTAATGGCATAGATTATTGAAATTTTATTGAAGTGTTCCCTCCTTGAAACCATCTCTAGGGGCTGTTTAACATGTTCAACCGCAATGTATCTCAATTAATGAAGAAATGGGATGGTGGAGTTCAACGAAATTGCTTTTTTTGATGGTACTTTGGTGTTGCAATCCATGTATTTACTGCTAAGATGGTTTTGCCCACATAGACTTAAGGCTTTGCACCTCAAGATATGTTACTCTCCGTCCTGGATTCCAATCAAAAGCAGTAATCCATTCATAATCAGACAAATATATTAAGAAGACAAGAAGACAAATGAAGTCTAGATGCTTCGGTTGTTTGTGTGTCACCAGGTGAAACTATATAAAGCAACGCACTGGATATATGCTTGTAATTAAAGTGTGCTATTTTTGTGCCTTGAGAGCATACAGACCCAGGTGTATTGTCAATCTCCCTGCACAGAAGTGGAGACAAGTGGTGACATAAGTACACAACCGCATACACGCACAAGAAAAGGCTATATACTGTAAAAAATGAAAGGTTTTAGACTAGCCTAGATGGAACTGAATGTTGGATTTTGATAATTGTACTGGCTTCAAAGTAATTTAGTTAAAAAAGAGAAAATGAATTTGCCATGTGGTAACAGAAATTTTCCCCACTGGCAACTACACTTTAGCTGAATTAATAAGAAATAAGTCATCTGTAAAGAGCAAAGGAATTCTACAATCAATAACAATTAAAAAAAAGATCCAGTTGAAATCGATCCAATGAGAAAATGAATCAAATTATTCAAATACGAATTGTAGATTAATGTCATTTTAACTAATCTAGATGGTCAATGTTTAGCAGTGTGCAACTTGTCATGCAGTTCTCTAACTATTCTCAAGTCTCCTCATACAATTGATACTTTGATGCTCACTGTAGGCTCTGCTCTGTCTGAATCTTTGTTACTCAGATTAGACTTTATTCTGATCTTTATTTAAATACAATCGGACCATAAAGAACTGACCTAGCTGATTTGTACTGTTAAACAAGTCACTGTCTCAAATAACATTACAGTCAGAAGATAGATACCATTAGCCCACGGTTAGTCACTCTCACCTAAACAGGACCATAACTGCTACTACTGATCACAGGCTCCAGAAAATGTGTTTATAAAATCCATTTTGTATTTGTAATTTTTTTTTTTTAGCTATGTTTGCATATTTTGTGATGCACATCCATGAAGAACACCCCCAGCCTGATGTCAGGACAAAGTATCAATACAAGTGAAAAAACTGTGACGACGTAAAGGCCCTAGGTTTGGATTACTGTGAACAATTCAGATTGAGTTTTGTTTTTCAAGATTTTGACAGTAAAAATCAGATACAGTCCCTTTAATACTTGATATCTAGATCTAATCTAATATGTTGTGGTTAGCTGCATGTTTCTGTGTGGTATAAAGACTGGAATCTGACCAGAGATCCACACAGAACACACACTGATCCTCATATCTCCACGGCTCACACTCTGACAGCTGAAGTAGCCTGTTACATTATTTACTTTCCTCCTGCTGATGAACATTAGCTTGCATTTTTAATGCTCAAATCCATTAATCCCTGTGAATTTAAGTACACCTAACATCTGCTATGGGCCTACAGAAAGTCAGTGTACAAGCAACGTTGGAATGTAACTAAATACATCATGTAATAATAATAATTTTGAGTAACTGTATTGTGATACAGTTACTCTTTACTTGGTGGTAATCAGAATACAGTTACTTTCTTAAAATCAAATAAATACATTGTGGTCTGTGTCATGCATAAGCATCAAACTGAACAGTATAAGTGAGAAAACCAGTAAATATAGCTCACAATTGTCAGTGTGATTTTCCCTTCTCAATTCAGTGATAATGAAATTCAGAACAGCACACCACATATACAGCAGTTTAATACTCAAAGTATTTTAAGAATTCAGAATACATACTTTGAATGTATTATGCAATGTATTCAGTATTCTGTAAGTAAATACATTTTTAAAGTATTCTTCCTGGCACTGAGGACAGGTGAAGAGATTATGATAGGATCAGACTTATCTGGCAGAAACACATTTCCTCCTGCAGAGACAAAACTCCATGTATCAAAGTGAAAACTGACATGTTCTATTTGGCTTATTTGTCGTAGCACAAGTGAGATCCCAGGATGCCTTTCTTAGAAATGAAATTGTAACATTTCAACTGCCCCTGACACATGGTTTTAGTTCAGCTGAAAAATAACCCTGACAAATGAACTCAGCGGACCTGAGGAAAGTCCCACTCGTTTGGGTTTTACAGAACAGTGCTTCTATCATCAATCATGAAGATTGACAAATACTAAAACTTCTCCACAATGTCTCTTGTCAGCACAAAACAGAATTTCTGTGGTTTAAATTAAGACTGCCAATATTCCTGACATGCTTGATAAATCACTTAAATGTGTTTTTGTGGACAACAGCACAACACTATGTGGAGTTTTGCTTCATTCAAATGTCTACAATCATGTCTGTTTAGGCTACCGTCTTTATAAAATACAAGACTGGTGATATTATGAGTGTGACTGTGAAAAATTAAATAATCAAATACAACTTATGCTACATGTGTGAGAATATACTGTCTCCTATTGGCTGAGCGATGCCAGTGTCTCCCTGATGTGTGTGCAGTGTGATGCAGCTGGATGCCTTAAAAATGACAGGGAACATTCAGAAACTATTCATTTTGGATCTGTTTTTATCAGCTCAAACTCTAAAGCAGAAATTTCTCCACAACTACAGGTTTATTCAACCGCCTTCCATCAACAAGCTACGTGCAAGACACGTCAGATAACAGATGTCTTCACACAGTGGTGACATTCAGTCTAATATAAACAAATAAAAGCACTGGGCACCAAAGTGAGCTGAGTGAGTACCACAGCATCATGAAAACGGTTTATTCAGGAGGATTTAAAACCTGAGTCTACAAAGACCTGCAAAACCTCACATTATAACCTAACCATTTTAGCTTCACATTGTTTTTTAAATTTTTCTTTTGGTTTAGACGCTGTATCTTAGAACAAAAACAACCCAGAGATGGTCTCACTCAAAGGTAGGCACTCTCCAATTATATGCATGTGTGCTTCACTGAAAAACTTTTGGGATTCAACTTTTTAGATGCAGTTTGAAGGTTTGAATTACTGCTTTTGGCTTATTCGGAGGTGCAGTGTGTTTATTGATGTGTTTACTTTGTGTTGGTAAAATGTGCTTTATAAATCAAGTTGGATTGGATCGTAAGTGGTTCTGTTGTTCAGTGTGGAGCAGGTAGAATGTGGCTCTTATTGTGCCAAGGTTGGCTGTAGTTGTAACTGGTTTTGGCACAGCATGACTCTAAAATGCTTGAGCCAGAACCACTAACGCTGTATGCTGCTTGTAGCTTACATAAAAACAACTGGAATTTCTTTTATGTGCATTATAGATTTTGTTGTTTGATGGAAACCGCTCTGGTTATTAACTGCGAAATTACACTATCGAATGCCTTGATAAATAATACATTCGTAATAAATAGGCTGCTTATTTACGGTGGCGTGATGAAGTAAAGGCAGTTTTGCAATGTCTTGTGGGACGTATAATAGCTTCAATATTCATTTTCAGTGTATAGAACAACACAGTATAAAATGTATTTATAAGAAACTACTTGATAAACTGCCTGAATATCTCACTTGATTGTCAAAATTTGATACGGGAACTTTTAATACAAGCTCTCAAGTCTGAATACAAGATCTGAAGTCTAAAAACTAGCAGCACTAGAGCTGAAATTGGGAAAAAAGCTTTTGGTTATTTCGCTTTCCCAAAAATAAAACACATTTCAAGGACATGCAAAGCTGGATACATCGGTGCCACTAATGCGCTTTAATAATCTGGTGATAACATTTATAATCACACCTGCACCTGTTTTTAATGTTTTAAATAGACCTGTTTGTTTTTGTTTGTGTTTTTCTGTACTTTAACTGGGCAAAATAGCGTCTGAGTACTCTCATTAGGCTCTCCCTGTGTAAATAAAGAAAAATGAAAGCGGAATATTTAAACCGTAAACAGTATTTTATTATAAGATGTAGAAAAACGGGACTGACTTCACTTTTGTATATTAAAAACAGAATACGTAATAGGGAGGTCAAAGCTTTGATGCTGAGACTAAACAGTGTCAGAGCCCAAGACACAGCAGGTACATTTGTGAGAGGGGAGCGTTCATTAAAGATTCATGGAACTTTTCATTGTGTCCAAACATGTCTTTTTCTCCCTGCCACAACAAAGTACAAACATACAGTTGCTCTACTAAAGCTGTAAATTACCCCTAATCACTGCGAGGTAATTGCACACATGAATACATTTAAAAAGGAGCGTGGGCCTCTGTAACAGCCGTCAGATACAAAACAAAAGTGTGGATTTTGCTGTTGATACGAATATTCAATTTTAATACTAAGATACAAGCTTGAGGTTCAGTCAAAAGCATCGAAAATCAGATACTAATTGTTAATAAAACTAATATAGAAACTAGAGCAAGTTTTGATCACATTAACAGGACAAAAGTTGAGCTTACCTGAACAGTTTTAGTGTAATTTTGAGCATGGTTACATCATTTTGTGTATGAAAATTACATTATATTACCAAAAAAGAAACACGGATTACCTTAATTGTGGTATCAAGTATTGAGTTAATTTCTTAGTATTGAAATCACACTTCTTGATACCAATATTGATACTGCCATGATAATAAAAACACACTTTTCTAGATAATATAATGTAAAGTCAACCTGGGATAATAGCAGTTTATTTAATAGTATAATGTGGTTTGTTGTTGGTAGTTCAGATATTAAAAAGTCATAGCTCACCATTTTATACCATTTGAAACTGTTTTAAAATAGAAAGGTCAAATTTTGTCCTATTTATGATTTTGTATTGACATCTATTTCAGATAACAGTATGATTATTATCAAGGTATATACATTTGATAACCCTACTTTGTAATATCATACAGTCAATGGTACTTCAATTGATAGTACTTCAAACCTGCAGTCTTTGTGATTTGCTAATTAACAATTAATCTTGCAATCTTATTTTGCTGTTAAAATGAACAAAATAGCCAACCAGATGACCTATATTCTGCAAAATTGACTGTTTCTAACTCTATTATATGGGCGACAGTGGCCTCAGTTAGTTGGTCGAGTGTTTGTCCACCGACCTGAATGTTGGCGGTTCGAATCCCGGTCTCGCCGGTTTGAGCGGTCAGATCCACAGACCCATAGGTTGGCAGCTCACAGATGAATACTGCGTGTGAATGGGTGAGTGGTTCCTTGATGTAAAGTGCTTTGAGAGTGTTTAGAATCTGACTATAACACACAGATTTTTGACGAATCTCAAACTCGATTATCATTTTATCTATATATGAGTCCCACGCATCACTCACGTATTGCTAATGTGGTATAATTTGCTATAAACATTTGATCTGGTTGAGGAATTTGAGGTTAATTGACAGACGCTGATGAAAATAGTTATCTAATTATGAATGAAGCTGTATGATTCTTCACAGCAAGTATTAATCTACTCGTAATTCAAACAGCTTCAAATAACGAACATAACAAGCTCTTTAATTACAGCCTCATTTAGATTCAAAAGCAATTCATTAGTGACTTCTACTTTATGGAAAGGTCTTGTTCCTTTATAATTATGGTAACTGCTGTTAGGTGTAAACAGCGGAAGAACAGAGGGGCTTTAAAGGTTTGATGGACAGCTGGTGTTGGCATGGAAACAGACAGTACACAATCGGAGCTGAGCAGGCGCTTTCTGTTGCCACTGACCTCCGCAAACAGGCCAGACAGACAGCGCCTCAGGAAATGGCAGTTTAATTGAAAACAACAACAAAATATAAAGTCTATAGTGCCCCCAACCCAGGAGCTGCTTCAAAGCTTTTCTCTGCAGAGAGGACTTGCATCATGATGGACACTGAGGTTTAAAATGAAAGCTGTGTAATAAGGCGAGACACTGCTGCTTTACTCTGTCAACATCCAAACTTTCACCTGGAAACTACAGCGCTGGACAATTTGCACTTACAGCCCCACCGTGAAACTTTGAGGCAAAAATAGACTACTTCTACCGCGGCTTTTTTTCCTTTTGGATGTTTTTATTGCACAGAAAAAGTCCTGAGCATCCTGACTCTCATGCAGGGAACATGCCACCTCCAGAAAGTTACACAGTAATGCTTTAAAGACGTTATTTGTATTATTTCATTTGGTCAAATTGCATTAATACATATGGGACAGTGCAGTTTCAAAGGGCCACAAAGGTCACATCTTAAAGTAGCACCTTCCCCATTTTGATTGTGATTGTGCAGAAGGATTTTAAATCCAAAATTGAGGTGAAGCTAATTTTTTTGCAATTTTTTTTGTATCTAAAATCTCAACAAAAAGAATGAAGATATATAAACCTTTTTTTCAGATTTACATGTCTGAAATATGTGCAATTTTGAAATTTATTTGCACAAACATGAAAACGTTATACGTTGGAAACTCCTGTGATATCCTGTGAAATTCATAACTATTTTGTTTCTAAATACTTTTCTTTAATTTTTTCAGAGCATTTAGAACGACCCTTCACGACATTAATATGAGTAAATACAGCACCGAGGAACAAACCCTCATTGTGCAGTGGTACTTTGAGTCACATGGGTCAAATTCACAAACCCAAAATTTTAATACCAGACGCCTGAGCGTAAATGCCATTAAAGGAATAATAAGTCGTTTTCAAATACAGGGCAGTATGTGAACTCCACAGACCTGACTAGTCCCGATTTCTTCCTGTGGGGCTATTTTAAAGAAAAGGTGTTTGTGAATAAACCTCAGACAATAAACGACTTAAAAGTAATATTGAGGATCAAATAAGAGCCATAATGCTTTTAAATGTTATGCAAAGTGTGTTGGGTAGGTATATTCATTCATTCATTCAACTTTTTTTTTTTAAATTAGGTCATTTTTACTTCTTGTAGTTTAAGTAGTGATAAGTTCAAGTGTAAGTGAACAATTATAACCGTATATATTGCATAAAATCTCGGAAGGTTCAGTTTAACTACTGCTAAAATTTGGTGAGTATAACTTAAGAATTATAGGAAATATTGAAGATTTAAAAGTGTCAGTGACTTTTGGGCCACCCCGTATTTATGTGCGTAACCTCAAACTGATATCTCTAAACTTGAAGATGTTTTCCTCTATTTTCGCCTGCAGTTTCTCACCAGTGTAAATACTACAGTGAGGTAGTAGTACCTGAAGGCAGAGTGGACCTCTTCCTCTTCTTGCTGTTCTCTGCTCCGTTCTCTAAAGGAGGACACTCGCTCACCAGGGAACTGTTGAACTGCAGAGGATCTGAGCTGGTCGCAGGGTCAAAGGGCAGAGAGTTGAGTCCTGTACAGGAAACAGAAAGGACATTATCGATGATGTGAGCGCAAGGGGTAGTTTCGGGATTTTATTGTGAAAGGACACAGGGGACACTAAGACAGCACACTGTAGGGGCGGGTCACAACTTTGTATCGATTTTACTCTCCCTATAACATTTATCAGATGATGTTTCTGCAGTTCATCAGATATGAGCAAAAATGTCTTGGTTTGAGTTCAAGCATCGCAATAAAAGCCAACAGACTGTCAAATTAAAAACAAAATTACAGCATATACCATCTTATTAACCTGATTTGGAAGATTCTACAGCAAATTTCTGTTTAAAGGTGCACTATGTAACTTTTGCGGTGGAGGATCAGCCAGTTGTTTGTCTCCATGGATGTTATTGCTTTGCCAGGAATGTTAGATAACCTAGTATCAAACCTAATCATCTTGCTCGATTTTCCAAATGACAGAGAAACGAGAAAGTGCCCACTGTATCGTCAACAATTATGATCAGATGATTTTGCGGGATTCAAACACCAATTTTGATATTAAACATGCTCTATGCTCTGTATGTCTGACCAATATACGTCAGTGTTCTATACGTACTGTAATTGTATGTGTTTCTTAGAGTTCTTAATGTATGAATTTGCAAAATGTAGTTTATACTTGATTAATAAAGCTGAACATTACAAGAAAAGTGGCTGAGTAAAAACGCACTAAATGGAAAAATACTCACATTTTTATATAGTGCTTTAAAAAATCAGCTCAGTAAATTAATATCAATTGATTCAAAGTTAAATTTTTCAGTTTGGGCTTTACTGCTGTAAAACTGGGCCATCCTCTAGGCTAGACTCTTTCTCAACCTCCCATTAACTTAAGTTGAAAAGCACCAGATGGTTAATGCAGGCTCATTAGATGTGACGGGATAATTTAAGTGTTCATTTACCTCAACTGTTAAATATATGACCTTTAAAGATTATTTTAAAGAGCCCATATTACGCTGTTTTCTGATCTCTGTTATTACGTTTCCTCATCACAAACATATCTAGAGCTGTGTTTTGTTTCATTCACACATGTTTAACACACAAACCCTGTATATTTAGGCTGAGTTCTTCTCCCAAACAGAAAAACACTCTGTCCCACCTTGTGATGTCATCATGTGGTAATACAGGAAGTGGTTCGCTGTGTTTTTAAACTCCATACACCTTCACTACAATCATTTGGATAATTTCAGCTCTGGAATTGCCCATCTGTGCTGAACTAAAGGTAAAAGCCAGCTGTTAACTTGAAAACTGCTGCTTCATGACATCACAAGGTGGAACAGAGCATTTTGAGCTTTGGAGATGTACACAGACTAATAGTAAACAAAACACACCTCCAGGTATGTTTGTGAGGAGGTAACAACATTATAACATGGCTTAAATCTCACAAGAGTCAATTTTGTGTAATATAAAACCTTTAATGAAATAAAGGCTTTCCATGATTGACTTGAAGCGTGTACGGCTTTAAGAACAAACTGTGATCTACGCATCTCTTTGTATACGATATAACTCCTCACAGCTCACACAGCAGAGGTGATGTATGAAGGGTGTGTGAGTGTGAGACTGTTAAAAAGGTGGAGTTAATGGATTCACACAAGCATAATTTATCATTACAACCTGTCCTAATTGAAAGTCTTAAGTGTGAAAATATTTATCTCCAACTAAGAATCTAAAAATAATCAGACCCAGACAATATGTTTTTTTTTTTTTTTTTTAAATGGTATAATTTGGTCACGTTTTAGTGTTAGTTTTAGTAAAAGTTGCTAAAAAAAATGGTCAAATCTTAGCTGAGTTGTATACACTGGTGTATGAATGTGTGTGTGAATAGGTGCGTGGTTCCTGTATGTAAAGCGCTTTGGACTAAATAAAGCTAGGAAGCAATACGCAGTCATATATTAAAGCTCAAATCTACAGGCTGATCAGGACTGGGTGCAGTTTGTAGATGCCACAAACATCAAAATTGTTGATGAAACTCTATATTAGAATATGTCTGTATACAGCCTGTTGTATTTAGTCAAGTTTGCATAAAACCTGCCACCGCTGGGTTGATGCTTTTGGTATAGTATTGGTCTGTCTTCATGCCCATTGCTTGTCCAAAATAAGTTTCCTCATTAGGAGACAATAAAGGCTAATCTAATCTAATTCAATCTATTGCAAACGTTTTTTAGTCAACTCAAAACTTGCACAATAGGTAAAATCCTCCAGCTAAGGTACAAAGACAAGATCTGGCAACCCAAAGGCATCATATACCAAATGTAGGTCACGATAATGACTATATAAGCCAATTGTTCAATATATGAGAGCTGGATCAACATATTTTGGGGCTAAAAATGTATTATGTTTATAGTTTCTTTGCAATAATGTGGAGATTTTTATTGTAATATGATAAGATTCGAGCTGCAGAAGGAAAGAAAAGGTAAGTTCTGTGAAAAATCTTCATTCTCTCATTTATCTATTGCTGTCTTTTAATGATACTGTCTATTTAAACATTTGTCCACTGGCGTAAAGTAGTTTCAATATTATCACTTATCGCTGTATTTCTCTGCAGCAATGTATCAAAATGTGTTATCATGACAGGCCTAAATACATGTACAGGATGTCCATATAGTCTTTTTATGATTAAAAAAAATATTACAAAGGCAACTGATAAGATATCTTAATCAGACTTGTTCTATTGTACTCAGTGGTTTCCCCTATATGGGCATCGTTAGTGCCACGAAGCAGATCAAGATGGCCATGTTCGCTGTAGCAGAGACTCATCAGTGGTTGCAATTGCATGTTATCTTTTGCTTTAGTTCAGTAATGTCCCGTATCTTTGTTCGATTCACGATATCTTTAACATAGCCCCATAGAAACCATGATACACATTGTGCTTTCTCTCGAGGAGTAGACATTTCTTAGGTGTGGCCTCTTTTATTAAGACGATGCCTGAAATACAAAAATGCAATGTGATTAAAAACTTTTATAACCACAGAGTACAATACAACAAATCTAATTAACACATCTTTACTATATTAATTGCCTTTGTAATTCAATTTTAAAATCGTAAAAATAAGACTTTATGGACACACTGTACTTCTAGAGAGTACGTGCCTGTATTTGTCAGCACCCAAACCATGAATTTGCTTTAAAACTACACTATAAATACACCGATTTTAATCCAGTTATAACAACATTTTCAAGGCTTCAGCTCTGAGCCCAGCGCGAGCCAGCTGACACTTCCTCCATCCAATCAAATGAGCTTCAGTCACCTGCTGCGTGCTGATAAAACAAAGTCATGAGACCTCCAGGACTAAGTCTGTTTTCACACTAAATGAGATATTGTTCTGTTCAGAGAGGAACCTGAGCCCAGCCGCATTAGGAGGTCTATGAGGGTGAATGACGCCAATGACTGACGGAGTTAAGCAGGGGATTCAGAGGCGGGCTAAGAAGCTATGGCACTCTCATACAGATATCAGCCAAACTATTCATATTTATAGACAGACTAAAGCAGGCACCAAAGTTTAAATGAGGGCTAAAATGAATTGCAGTTGTCATAGTTTGTGTAGCCTGGTGTGCTAAATACTGGGGCAATGCCAGTGTATGAAAACAATAATTACATCAGACAGTATTGATATTAGCACTGATATACTGTCTGTAATTACAAACTGATCCAGTCTATATTTTCTATAATTATGACAACTAAAAGTCTAAAATGAATACTGACGCATCACTGTTGCTGTGGAAACGGATCAAGGACATTTTGAAGCACCCTGGAGAAAAAAAAAAAGTTGCGTTTTATCACACAAGGGCACTGAGTTTATTCAGAACACTTTCACAAAACACTCCAAATTCAACCAATGAGGTGATTTAATCCCTAAAGAAAAACACGCTTATTGTAATATGAGACAAGTACAAGAGCGAAATACAAGTGTTGATCATTTTTCATTTTCCTTTTTTTTTAAGATGGGGTATTATGCAAAATCGAGGTTTTTTTTAGGCTTTCTGTCATGTTATAAAATTGTTCCATCATCAAAGACATGCCTGAAGTGATTTTATGTCATCCATCTCTCCCGAGCTCTATTCAAGCCCTCCTTACAGTGAGTAGTAAGATCCTATCTACAAGCCTACTACATCACCCAAGCTCCAGCACTGCATTTTTCCACAAATATACAAAAACATGGTACAAAACAACTTGACAAACATGATGTGATGTGCAGTAGTTTCATTAACGAGATGCACACTGATTGTAATGTGATAGCGCTCTTAAGGGGGAGTGCGGGAAGCAAAGGAAGAGGAGACTCGGAGCGTCTCAAAGCATCAAAAAAACAAAACTGAAACATGTTAATACGCTGCTTTGGGCAAATACAGCATTTTCAAAACAATAAAAGTTAACACGGTGATCTAAATATGTCATGTGCTAAAAGTTAATACCCCATAGAAGGTGAAATATGGCGACTGAAAGTGTCTAGATAGAGAATATTTACGACGAAGGCGTATTATGAAACTGTTGACATCTTTTGACATGTGTTAGTTTGTATTTAATCTGTTTGTTTAGACTTTACGGCTATAATAATCAAAATACACTTATGATTATTGTTATAGTCGACAATTTCTGATTCATTGTCGCAGCCCTGTCTGTGTTTCAACGTGTTTGCGCAGTGTAATCAGAAAATAGATCAGATTTTCTTACTTTTATTGAGTATTTTAAAACGGTGAGAAATGTCACCGACTCAAATCAGTTAATATCACGAGTATGCAGGAAACTTCAGTTCTTGCAAGGAAAGGTTTGGGAAAGGTTAATCTATTCCCAAAAATACAATGACATTTATACAAAGTAGTTTACTGGAGTGTAAAGCAACACATGCAAATAAACTAGTAATTATTGTCTGTTTAGAAGACACATCTCCCCACAGCAGCTCTATGCCAAAGAGAAATCTGCAGAAGATCTAATGGCTTGATTATTGATGCAAGGAGAAGAGAGGCATCTCTTCTCAGCTACCTGGCCTTCTGGTGAATTTATACCTATTTTATTACACTCAATAAGGATGTGGTTTGTATTCTAATCCCTCTGCACTCCAAAGGTTAATGAGACAACAGCAGCTGATAAGGTCATGTCCACTCTCATGCTCACGGTCCAATGGGAGGAGTGCGCTGGACTAATATGTCAGAAAGGAACTGTGTGGAAAGCCTTCTGGACAAAATCAGTAACTATTTGTTTCGAAGTCAATAGGAAACAATAGTATCCGTCACATTGGGATAGCAGTACGGCCAATGAACAGGAAAACAGGTTTATAGTATGCAATAGAATCAAACTACTTGGTACAGGATGTCCTTGGAATTTTCTGTAGTACTACTGATATATTTGCATAACATACCGAATTTATTTGTAAAGAGCTTTTTTCACACTAGTTAAAGTACAAAGAATACCTACAGGGCTTAGTAAAGCACCACCAGATGGCGCTAGACCTGCATCTGTTGGGGCATTGAAACAATAACAGGCTAAAAGTGATGTCTGCTGGTAGTAACTTACTAAGCTAAACCAGTGAGAGAATTTGAGCAGTTGAATGGTCAGAACTTGCAAGATTTATGAACATTATAAATATATTAACAGGTTTTATGGATTAGAACATTGTGACATAAAAGGAATGCATTTACCTCTGAATGCAGGATTTCTGAGATGTAAAAATGAAGTAAAAATACAACTCCAGGTATGTTCTTGATGAGGAAGGAATAGTCATGGTCATGGTCACATTTTTATATAGCGCTTTACATCAAGGAACCACTCTCCCATTCACACACACATTCATACACCAATGTACGCAGACGCAGTTAAGTGTTTTGCCCAAGGTCACAACAACTGCTTTCACCTGTGGGAGCTGGAATCGCACCGCCAACCTGTGGGTCAGTGGATCTGACCGCTCTAGCAGTGATGTTTATGTTGAGAGAGGGGTTCGAACCACCAACTTTCGGATCAGTTGACAAACATGAGCACCAACTAACTGAGCCACTGTAGCCCAAATAATAGTTAGAAGTTAAAATTTTACAGAATATAGGCCCTTTCATTGGGTTGGTTATTTTTGTCATTCTAGCACCAAAATATGCATATAGAATAAGGCTGCAAGATAAATCACAATCAAATCAAAATTGCAGTTTAAATGGATGTATTATTCTGGTGTCTTATTCTGGATAAACCTGCTAACACTGTAGTTTGGACCAGTACAAACATGTTTTAAATGTGACTCTTGTATTATTTTGTCAGTTCATATTTCTTTTCTTTTCGTCAGTTCTTCTAGACGTGTTTGAAATATGAACTTGGAACAGCATCCTATTATTAAAACATAAATCAGAAATCTAATCCCACCTCAATGCTTGTCAGGAAAAACCACAATCAGATATTTTCCCTAAATCGTGCAGTCCTATTTTTACAAAGAATCCACCACATCTTTTGCCATCTTTTAAACAGTCTCGGCAGTTATTCCATTTGGAAAATAATAGCGAGGATGAAAAGTGCAAGACATAAAATGGACATTTCCAACTATCTGGCCGCAGTTTTGAAAGACAATCTGTGTTTCATCACAGTGGGCTCTAGTGGCTGAAGTGTGTCATGAAAAATGTAGGATGCGTCCGGCCAAGTGGCACAGAATGGCCCGTCCTTCTAATTAAAATGGGATCGCGCAGCCGAGAACGCGTCAGATATTTCAGTCATTTGGAGCTGTCGTTTTGCTCATAAAACTCCACTTGGTTTCACTACTCTCTCGCACTTGCTGTCTCGTCTTCTTAGATATATGCCTTATTGGATCTATTCCAGGGATTACAGTTGGTCTACACGGATTTGCTCTTTTCCAAATTGGCACGATGGTTTCCACATTTGAGACACAATGCGATGCCCCAAACAGCCACAAATCTGTCTAGACTAACGGAGAAGAGACCACAAACGCCTGTATAGACCAGCACTCTTATTGGCACAGGCCCACGATAAAACTATATGCAAGGCCCCAAAATTACACTTAAGCAGATGGCACACATGGGGTACAGATGGACATGTTTTGAGACTAACACAGTCAATTGAGAAATATTGTTTTTATAGCCTTTTCAGAAGCAATTATTCACTGCCTTACATCACTGTGCAGAAACCCTACAAAGACCACTCTTTATTTTAACAGCGCAATAATTCTGCCAATGTGTAATGATGGATAACAAAACATTGCAAGACTCTGGGTAGAAGCTGCACAATTTGGGAAAAATATCTATACCTAGGATTCTGAAATTTGAACGGACAAAGTGTATTTCAGAACATGTTTTAGAGATGGGATAGGATATTTTGTTGTTGTTGTTTTTTTGTGGAGAAAGTTGTGGCACTTGAAGTATATTTTGTACTTTGTCTCAAGCTGGGATGTTTTTCTCTCGCTGTTAAATTGTTTTGCTCTGAGTTTCTTTCCAAATGCATCCTTCTCCAGAGTGTCAATACAGGCGAGAGATGCGACAGATGGATCTTTAAATAATGTGTCTTTGTCTCATTGTGTCACTCTCTCACTGAAGCCGACATTATGGTACTTTATGGTTCTAGGAAGCTGCTGATTTGACTGAAAAATGTAGTGCCAATCAAGATGTGTTTACGCTAGACCTGTCATGATAACAAATTTTGAAGAAAGATATATTGCTACAGGGAAATATTACGATAAATGATAACATTGAAAACAACTTTATGCCACTGATTAAGAATTAAATAATGCAAGATAATCCCAGTAAACCATTTTTGAATACTCTTTCATTAAAAGACATGAGCTGCAACAAATAAACAGCAGAATGTACAAATGGAACAGCCTGGGCAAAACATTAAGAATATTCATTTCTGGTGTAAGTGTCAAAGAGGATCAAGAGACTGAAACATAAAGTCAAAAGGGTTTAATGAGTTCCACAGGTAAAGTGAACAATGAAGCAACAGACTCTCTGGAAAGGATAGAAGAGAGTCCTGAGATGTGCGTGGTGACAGCTTTTATAGGGTCCCCCAGTGTGTGTGTGTGTGTGTCTTTGGTTGTGGGTATGAGGAGGATCCTTCTTCTAGTCTACACGGCGTCTTCATAAGGCCCACGCTGGTCTGCATAGTGTCTGTGTTATTTACTCTAGCAGTAGTAAATCAAGATAACAGTTGATGTAGTGCTGCTCTGCTAAGTGTAGATACCTTACAACATAAAAAAAACAAAACAACTTTAAGTCCAGTATTACAGAGCACTAGAAGCATTAGCTCAGTATGTATGCCTCTTGACATGTGATCGGTGCATGTGTGTTTGAATATCAACGTACTTATGTGTATGTGTGTATAAATAGGTCTTCCCTACATTCATGATAGATAAGTTTAGTTTTTTCTATAAATAGATTTTCTGCCATCTTGTGTTCTATATGTTAAGAGGGTTGGGCAAAATAAGTGTTAAATTTCAGCCAAACTCCTTCAGTCTGTAGAAAAACTGAAGTATTATGTGCTATTTTTATGTTCTTTTTTGTGATATTCATGCACCATATAACATGATTAATGATTATGTGAACTGACCGAAGAAAATTAATGAACTAAATAATCAGCCATAAAAGGGACTGATTCACCCTTCCACAGTCCCAATCTTAGCGTATTGCAACAAAAATACCCAAAATCTCCCACTTTTACAAACAAAAAGTTCTCATGATAAATATTGAGGCCCAAAACATACTGTTCCAGCTTTATATTGAAAGATAAGTCAATATATCTGTGTAATCCCTCAGTCGTCCAGGTCTGATCCATAGCAAAAGATGAAGTTTAAATCTGTCAACTGGACAAATCGTTGTAAGAGTGAAGACGCTTTGCTACTCATCCAAGCCGCTTCTTCAGTTCTGGTCAGATTGCTGGTGGACACTGCCTTATATCTGTCTGAAGGGAGGGGCTAACCACATTGAAACTGGAAACAGCTATTGAGAAAAGAAATGGTTTGAGAATGGAGTTAAAGAATCTATTTTTGTAAGGAAAGACAATCCTTCTTTTAACAGGAATGGACATAATCTCTCACAGATCTATAATTCCATCCTCAGACCCAAAGCAAACAAAAGAAACAAAAGAGAACAATAGGAGGGCCATTAAAGGGTGAATAGGACCATTAAAAGCTGAAACTGGAGACAATAGCTGTTTACAGTTTCAGTGTATTTAGCCCCTCTCTTCAGATAGATATAAAGTCTCCACCTGCAATCTGACCAAACTAAAGAAGCGGCTTGGATGAGCAGCGAAACGTCTTCACTCTTACAACAATTTGCCCAATTGACAGATTTAAACTTCGTCTTTTGCTATAAGTCAATATAGTAATTATCATGACGGGTCTAGTTACGCGTTGACATACAGCAGTGAGGCAGGACTATGACCTTTGAGAACAATGTGCAAACTCAGTCATGGCTCATCTACCGTATTTATTTCTATTTAGACTGTGTGCTTGCCTGGCAAATCCAAAGTGATATCTCTTTCTGTATGAAAATTATAGAAAGATATCAGTCTGGTCCCTACTCCGCCCTTCACATCTCGAGCCAGAACCCAACAAGATCGCGCAGTCAGATTAGTTAGTCATGTGAAACGAGGGAGCTCATTGGTCAGCCATCACTTTAAATTAAATTAAATTCTTTCCCCTTGTACACAGACACTGGGGGTGAGATGGGTTAAGTGTCTTGGCCAAGGACACAACGACGGCATTCATCTGTGGGAGCTTGAATCGCACCTCCAACCTGTGGGTCAGTGGATCAAACCGATCAACCAATGTTTACGTCGAGAGCGGGATTCGAACCGCCAACCTTCGGATCACTACTGTCAACCATTGTGGCTCCCAGGCAGACTGTGTAGTAGTGTTTTTGACAGCTCACTCACTTCATTGACATTCTTTTGCTAATGAAATGTATAAATCTGCAGCACTTTCTCAATGCATGATTATAACCTTTAAACAGAACAGGAGGTGGAAACTGCTAATTATACTGTTAAATATTATAACTGATGCCAACTTCTCTCCCTAAACACCTTGCTAAAAAGTTTCTAAACATTAACACTTTTTTTCCATTGTATTTTCCCATGCCTGGGTAATCTAATCCGCCAGAGACTCTGTAAAAGGCAGATTAAAGAAGTTAAAAACTGCACATGTCTACAAATCCCCAGCACTGCAGATCAATGGGGAATCCACCAGTGAGACTGACAGAACCAGAGATGTGTCAGTATCCACACATTTCTGTTTCATCAGCAGCTGTACCGAAACAGATGCAGACTTAGCTTTTAAATATCGAACATTTTGAGACGAAAGTGACAACGCTTAAATCAAGCTACACTACCAGTACTCATTGGTATTCCTGCAAGGTGTAATTTCTTTTAGCCCTTGTGAATCCCTCTAAATGTCCAATCAATTTGATGCTACACTGCGGCTAACAGGGCCCTGCGAGACCATTTCCAAATGAGATAAATCAAACGGCCAAGCTCGTAAATCACACCAGCACAGACACGTTTGTTCTGTTGCTCTGATAATCTCTTTCGCCACAAGCCCTACAGGTCCAGGAGCCCTCAAGAGCCACTTACACATTCAGGTGACAGTGTTTCTTATAAATATATTCTTCTTCTTTCTTTGTTGGACTGAAACAAGTAAACAGAGTAGTAACAACTAATTAATTATTGAAGTAATGCTAACACAGTAATCGAATAGCTGTGCAACAGACATCAAACTAAGCTATGTGACGAGAGCTGTGGTGAAACGTAACAAAGTAAAAGTAGTAAAGTACTTTACTAAAGTAAAATCTTTAGGTATTTTTGTGTATTTTACTTCAGTACATTTTAAAGTGGATACTTTTTTACTTTTACTTTCACTACATCTGAGAGCAGGTATCTGTACTTTCTACTTCACTATATTTTCAACCGAACTGAAAAGTAAAAGTAATTTGTATTATTGTTTAAGACCTGCAGAAAAGGCAGAGGGGTTATTTTAACACATAAACAAAAATATATCAACAAATAAACACACCAAAACAGTTAGAATAAAAAGATCTATTCGGTTGTTTCGGTATTTTTACTTTTTACTCTTTAAGTACATTTTGAAATTGGTTATTTTACTTAAGTCGTTTTTTTGTTCTGTTATCTGTACTGTTACTTTTACTGGCTGAATGAATAGGTTTTATGGCTCAGACAGACATCAAATTTCCACGGGATGTTTTGATCAGCATGTTACCTTTTGTTGTTTTGAAAATGATATATTCGCCAAAGACAACGTAATAATATATTTTTACACAGTTTTGTTTTTAAAACTGTTCCTTCCCTTTGCTCTCCATGCTACGTCACTCCTCCTTCAAAGTGCTATCACAACACAATCAGTTTTGTATATTTATGGAAAATTGCCGTGTGGGTGGATGGGTGATGTAGGCTTGTGGTTTGAGTTTTGGATAGGATGTTACTGCTAACCACAAAGAGGGTTCCAATAGTGCCTGGAGTGATAGCAAAATTACTTAAACATGCACAGATGCCATATAAAACCTCTTGTTATAATATTATAATATGATAGAAAGCTTCAAAAAGTAAAATTTGCAAAATACCCCCTCCTTAATGACAAACCAATGTTGTCTGTGAATAACTTCCATTAGGATATCCTCAAGCGGCATCTCTCGAGCTTCATCTCAGTCAAATTTAGTACAAATGTCATTCACGGGCCTTTCAGAATCGAAAGAAATGAATAGATAAAAGTACACACAATGTTTAGCCGAATAAACCAGTAGACAGGTAAGAAAACAGCTAAAGGCAAAATGTAAAAAGCAAAACAAAAAAATCAAACCAGAAACGACAGGAATACTGTGTGACTAATGCTCTGTCATCCTCTGAGGCACTTTGAGGGAAGTGCCATGTCATTAAAGGTGAGCAGCTGACTCCATGTAGCAGAGCTAAACCCGCCTCCCACTTTGTTTTCACCGGCTCAACCCTTTACTAAATGAATCTGTGCTTAGGGACACATTTCTCCTTTAACTGGCTCTGAAGAGGTGGCTCGCTGTGGCCACTTGTACTTTAGCTAATGAGGACGTGGTCAGAAGGCCTCAGTGACCGCTCCGGCTTTGAAAACTTTTGTTAGGATTAGTGTTGTCACAATACTAAAAGGCTTCATACTTGATACCAATTTTGATAATGCAATGCCGATAATGCTGATTTGCGATAGATATCAGGATTCCGTTCAAAGTTCACCTTTTAAAGATGTCCAGAAGCACTAATATCTGAGAGAACACGGAAATCAGAACTGCTAAACTAAAACAAGAATCCTATGCATTTCAGATCATGTTTGTGGAATTTTGAAACTTAAGGGTGTTTTTTTTTTTTTTTTTAACGTTTGTTTGCAGAGGAAATTGTTAGGCAAGGCAAGTTTATTTGCCTAGCGCAATTCATACACAAGGTAATTCAAACTGCTTTACAGAATAAAAAAGACATTAAAATCACAATACAACAAATCGAAACACAAATAATCACAAATAATCATCATAAGATTAACATTAAAGGAGAAAAGTGCAGATTAAAAACCTTTCAGTCATATGCACAGTTAAACAGAACTGTTTTGAGCCTGGATTTAAACATTGTCAGTGTAGAGGCCTGTCTCACATCTTCAGGAAGATTGTTCCAGGTTTTAGATGCATAAAACTGAAATGCTCATTCCCCCTGTTTAGTCCTGACACTGAGCACCAGCAGGAGGCCGGTCCCTGAAGTCTTCAGAGTGTGAGATGGTTCATATGGCACTAACATGTCAGAGGTGTACTTTGGAGCTGGGCCATGGAGAGACTTGTTCACAAGCAGAGCTGCTATAAACTCTATTCTCTGAACCATAGGAAGCCAGTGCAGAGACCTGAGCACAGGACTTATGTGCTCGTACTTCCTGGTTCTACTCAGGAGTAGAACCTGAGCAGCAGTGTTCTGGATGTACTGCAGCTGTCTTAACGTACGTTTGGAGAGGTCAGTGAGCAGGCCATTACAGCAGTCTAACCTACTGGAGACAAATGCATGGATAAGTCTCTCCAAGTCTGGTTTTGACAGTATATCTTTAATTTTTGCAATGTTTTTTAGATGGTAAAAAGCTGCAGATGTTATTGTTACTTAAATAATTGCTGTCTTGCGATTTGCTAAGTGTGACCACTCAAATAGCGATTACACTCCGATGACGATTAATCTTGCACCCCTAACGACAATGATATACATTATAAGACGATCCAGGAAAGGTCATACTTTGTCCTGTTTATGTGTTTTCTTTGAGTCTCGATATTTGTTAAAAGTATCTAGTTCTTTTGTATCTTTTGACAACCCTCGTCTGAATACTGCTCTTGGGGAGACTTCTAGCTGTGTCAAAGTTCTCTGTTTTCCCCTTTCAGTTCAGTTGCAATGTGCAGAAAGTCAGTCCTCAGAGGCCCTGGCAGATGCTTTAAAAGCAGGTAGGAGTCAACAGGAAAAAGCTCTTCACTAGTCGGCGTAAAGTGCTATCGCAGGTGTACAGCTGTCATTGTCGCATATGCTTTTGCAGTGTGCTCGTTGAATAATTTGTACCCTGCTGTCTGGGGCTACATGCTCTATATTCCTCATGCAACACTGCACTGGGGTTGAACCTCACAGTGATGTACACTTGTCTTTCACAGAGCGCTTCTTTCACTTGTGTAGTGCTGACATCTCCATGTTCACACAGACAGCCTTGTTTTGGGCTAAATATACAAGTATTTGACTTAAGGTTTTGTGAATTGGGTTCTAGCAGTAGTTCTTTGTGGCCAGACCTCCTTGTTAAAGCCTGTTCTCTTCAGATCTCAGAAGCTATGCAAGGGCTGGGCTGGTTAGTACGTGGATGGGAGACTGCTGGGACTACCAGGTGTCGCGGGTGTCCTTAGGCAATATATTTCAGCCACATTGTTAGTATGAATGTGGTGTGTTGGTGGTGGTCGGACGTGCTAATGGCTCTGCCTCAGGGCCTTCACTGAGTATGGAGTGAATAAATAAGGTGACAGTATTTCAGTTTTGAAAGCATGATTTTTACTTTTAAACCTTGTGTTGATTATTTTGTGTCTTAAGCATTGAGGTGAATTTGTTTCTCTGCAAGAATGTGACACAAACTTATTTTAGGAAGTCTCCACTAGAACCAGTTGCTTCGGTCACATGATACTAGTATTCCTCTTCAGGTTGACAAGAGTCTAGTAATCCATCTTTTTAGTGACTGCAGGCATCTCTTAGTGACGTATTCTACCTCTCTGTAAACAGCTAACCATGCATCCCTTTATGACCTTGTACGGACAGTATGTAAAATTAGTTAAGTCCTTATAAGACCTGCCTTCTATAGATAGTACCTTGAAGAGGCTTTAAGTACAGGAAAACTCCTCTGAAATGTAACGCATGTGCCTGCTGTCTGTAACTTCATTCATCTCATGAGATAAACTTATTTCAACTCTCTACCTGGTCTGCAATCTCTTCCTTCACGATTACAAGTTGATAGAGTGTTTGTCCACAGACCTAAAGGTGTGTGGTTCAGATCCCAACATAAACATCACTGGTTGAGCGGTCAGATCCACAAACCCATACGTTGGCGGTACGATTCCAGCTCTCACAGATAAATACTGTTGTCGTGTCCTTGGTCAAGACACCTAACCTGCCTTGCTCCCAGGTGGGTGTGTGTGGATGATCAAGTGGCTCCTTCATGTAAAGAGCTTTGAGCGCCTTGAAGGTGGAAAAGCATTTACCATTAATGCACAAAACTGTAAAGCGACTTTGAGCATCTGGAAAAAACGTTATATAAGACTACTGCATTAGAGTATCACCAATAAATATGGTAAACATTGACCTAGGAAAACTCTTGAATAATATAAAGATATCTTGGCATGAAAATATAAAAGTAATAGTGCTAAAAATAACAATTAAAAAATGCTACTTAGTGCTGAGTTACTTTTTTCAGGTCCTGATAGTGGTACTTAAACAATACCTGCTTTTTCATACTAGTACTTAAGTGATACATTTTTGAAACCCAGCCACTATACACTTACAAAATAAAATGATGATATTAAGGAATTCCATTAAAGGGGGTGTACCCAATTTGTCTTGCCCCATTACAGATATATTGTGAAAGCAGCTCTTAGGGCCAAAATGAGTCAGCTGTATACTGGCTCCATGTAATTAGGAGAAATGACTTCGGACCACTGCAAACTATTTAAAATGAACTAGTTCTGCTTTCCAGGTTTTAAGACGGTAAAAATAAGGTACAGCGCCTTGAAATATAAAAGCTTTGCAAACGAGCGGTTGGCGCGTGTGCCCACAAGCCATAAAAGGTATCAATATTGCCAGTAGTCTAACTTAACTTCGTCGTGGTACTGAAGTGGTATCTTTAGCACTAGGTACAAAAAAGTTGGGGGGTAATATTTAACCTTGTATAATCTTGTAAATATGTCTCATCACAACTTAAGCTGCAATTAGACTTGTAATTCTCAGATGTCAAGTCTATGTATCTTCGCCATCACAGTAAAAACAACAACCAAGACCAATTTCGAAACCAGGAAACAAGATTAAATTGAGTTAACAAGATAAATCCCATTCATTAAAAGCAGACAGCGGCTCTTCTATCACTCCACCAACAATTCAATTCCACCTTAAAAGATCTGGTCTTATTGGAGGATTACAGCCAAAAAGCCATCGTGAACCAACTTTCCTGAGAGCCCTCCCCTGTTTAATTACCCATACGGCCGAACAGATGAAGAGCCGTAGATCATGAACGAGGCAGCGCTGGAGGAGAAGTCTGGAGCCAGTGAGTTCTGTCTTTGCTCGTTACTAAAGATGTGTGTTCCACTTGGATGACAATTTAAAAAACATATTTCTTTAAGCGAAAGAAAATGGATTGATGCATTTCTTTGCACTGAGTAAAAGTAAAAAATGAAACAAAATAACTTAAAATGTATGACATGTACACTGGTTTATTGGGCTGTGTCATATGATTGATTTAGATTTTTTTTTTTAATCTTATCTTTCATAGTAAAAAATGACTTGACTTTAATATCTTTTTCTTGAACGTACATAATCAAAAGTTTTAAATAGCGCCATTTAATGCAAAAGACTGACTACTTTCTTCCTCCAAAGTCTCTGCTCCAGATGTTTTCAATGACAGGACTGGCTATAACCTCATGATTAAAAAGTGAAATATTACATTATTGACAGTTAGAGATGACTAAATCCGTATTAAAATTTGATTAATTGCACAATCGTACTTTCACCACAATGTGCTCTGTGTGAGTATTTCTGTGAGCTTCAGTTTCTCAATATGACCATGCTCTATCTGACAAACAGTCCAGCAGTCTAAAATATGGCCCTTTAAACCCAGTGGCACTGTAAACCCGGAGGCATAGCAGATTTGTGAATCCAATTACCTCCTGTCTGTAATAGATGTGCTCAGAGACATGAGGTTAAGTCTGCTGTTGTCAGCATATGTCCTTATGACCCTAGCTTCCATCAGGACTGCCGTTCAGCATGCAGGACACACACACATGTTAAATGTATGTGTTTTCATTAAACAAGGGCCGACAGCACTGCATGATAACCACTTTCTATCAATGAATTTTCAGACGCCTTATTTTTGAGTATTATATTTTACAATGTAACCGTACTTCTACTCAATTTTGTTACTTAAGTAAAAGTGCAAATACCAGAAGAAAAACCCTCAAATAAAAGTAACATGAAAAGATTTACTTAAGTATTTAAGTACCTGTTTAAAATTCTACTTAAAGAGTAAAAAGTAAAAGTATGTTGTCCCAATTTTGAGATCTAATAAAGCTTCAAATGTACTGATGTACTGAATTTTGTTCAAAAGAAACAACTGAATTGAGTTTTTTTTATCTGTTTTTCTCTGTATGTTTCTGTTTGCTCAAACTATGACTGTGTTAAAAATAAACCCCTCAGCCTTTTCAGCAAGTCTAAAACTATAATAAAAAAAATACTTTCAGTCCTGTTCAAAAATCTTGAGAAGTGGAAAGTACAGGTAACTGCTCTAAAATGTAGTAAAAGTAAAAAGTATTCACTTTAAAATTTACTGTAAAATACAAATGCCAAAAATGTCATCTCATTTGTTTTTTCTATTTCTGTTTCAAAACTAAATTAACTTGAGTACTTTTCCAAAGAAATGACTCTAGTCAGGTCAACTATTGTTTGTTGTTCTATACTTGTGTATAATTTTGGGCTACCTCAAGTAATGGACTGACTGTACTGGACACACACTTTGAGACATCGTCAATATTTTGCTTAGTGAAAATAGCTGGTAATGCTCCATACACGAACATGCAGAAAACATATTCAGCTGAAGCTAAAACCACTAACAACAAAACAAACACATGTTTTTTTAAAGGCTATATATGGAAAGGCTGACTCGATAAGATAATACAATAAGATCTGAGCTGTACACGGTTGAAAAAGTACCCTCTATGGCTTATTGCTTCATTCTGTTATTTGCTGCAGCTCATGACACATAATGATACTGCCTTTTTAAAATGGTTTACACGGATTATCTTGCTTTATTGTTATTGTATCAGTGGCATAAGGTAGTTTCAGTACGTGTTACTGTGACAGGCCTACAACTACCTTAACTTTTAGTGTTACCTTTACATGAACTCTTGAACCCTCCGGGAGAAAACTGTACTCAGGCAGCATCTAGAGATACTCTTACAAACAGGAAATATGAGTACCAGGCAAGATTCCAAACACAGACTGTCCCGGTACAACTTAAGACAAATGGATAAATAGTTTGACCTTCAAGGACATCCAACAGCTAATGGTGAGCTTCTGTGGCTGGGCTGTGCCGTATTATCCCCCTACGCTCTCCGCTCATTGACACAGGCAGAAAGCGTAACTGAACTTTGGTACTGAGCAGAGGGAGAGGCGTGTATTTATCCAGGTTTGACTGCAACCTCAGAACAGTAAACATCAAGAACAGGGCTCCCTTTAACTCCGCAGCACCCCTCATCACATTTAGCTCATGGTTTTCCCTTTGACCATGAAAGAGTGCGCTCTGTAGAGAAGATCTTCATGTGTTGGTCTCTTTGATTTGTAAGTGAGAAATCCGCAAATGGAAAATCACTAAATATGTTCTCAAAATGTATACAGCCGCTGGAGGGAGGGATGTGGGGGTTAGTTACATGAGTGTATATTCCGTAGAGAAACTGCAGGTGTGATTAAGTGGGATATTAACTGTTTTAATCAGTGTTATTGATTAAATTTACATTGATTTATACTTAGGCCTGTCACGATAACACATGTTGAAGCACGCTAGATCACTACAGAGAAATAGCATGATAAACGATAATATTGAAAGTATTTTATGCCACTGACACAAAGCAGATGGATCAGAGTAAACCCATTTTTAAATATACTGTACTGTTAAAAGGCATGAGCTGCAACAAATAAATAGCAGAAAGAACCAATAGTTATCCATACAAGTTATTCATTGTAGCGTCTAAAGCTCAGATCTGATCATAGTACAGACAAATGACTTACATTTCCCCAATATTGCAAAGAAATTGTACAAATGATAAATACTAAGCCCTAAAATAAATAGTTCCTTTCATATAACCATAAGTCGATATAGTTATTATATTTATACTAAAGTCTTATTTTGGATACCCGCTCGTGAGGCATCTCTTTTTCAAGGGGTGCTTGTTCAGGAAATAGATTTTAATGTGAGTATTCCTACACCTAATCTGCTTTATTTAGTACATTTTATAAATATACAGCTTCCAGTAAAACAGTACAAAGTTCGGCCTGTCATGATAATCACTGTATCGACTTACATCAGTCAGTATATGATACATGGAACATTATTTTTAGGTGGGTCAATATTTATCTTGTAGTAGTGGGATAATTTTGTTGTTGTTTTTTTTTTGCAATATGATAAGATTTGAGCTGGAGAAAGGTGAATAAATACCTTCTTCTAAGATCCATTATTATGGCTAGGTATCAGTAAAAAGTTGTCGATACGATACATAACTTGACACATAGGCCACAATACAATACATACAGTGCACTGTCGATTCAATACAATATGATACGATGTATTTCAAATCCATTCGATATACAATTCAGTGAAAAATAAAGGCTTTCAGGACACTTAATGATCAACTACATTTTCACAAAAATAAATATTAATTGTATTTTTATTTAGCTTCCATTTATTAAAGATGAAGGAACATAATAGGGCATATTGTTCTGTGCATTTTACCAACTAGAAAAATACATAAATTAGTTTCTTTCCTCTAAACAAGCCACACAAATGTAGTGCTGTGACAGAATAATTTGGTAAAGTATACATAAAATACTCTTGGCGATATATCGATACAGCAGCCAATGATATCGGTACTGTATCATTAAATGAAATAATAAGATATATCGGTATTTTGATATTTTTGCACACCCCTACTCATTATAGATACAAATGAATTACTTAGGTGTTGCATTTTGCTATTTAGTTATTTCAGCTTGTGTTTTGTTGTTTTTTTTATTATTGCACATAGTAGTAGTAGTAGTAGTAGTAATAGTAATAGTAGTAGTAGTAATATTTTTGGGGATAACTCTGCTTCATGGTTTGGTTTCAATATTATTGTTTAGAGATATATCTGTTGGCCGATATATCGAACCAATATTTACACTTTGTAGCGTATCGGCTATTGACATTAAATCTCCAGCAGAGGCCGGTATTTAGTTTGACCAACCAGCTGCCTCCACCTGCATAAAGACTATATGCATAAAGTTTTATTTAAACACTTTGGTCCAGAGACAGTGCTGTAAAAATGTGATCCATTTATCCAGTTTGTAGTAAAACAAGGTTGTGGATGGGGTTCTACTAAATACAAACTAGACCATTCGGGTAAAATGAGCAAAATCGGCACAACATATCGGCCAAAAAACATCAGTAGAGCTTATCGGCCATTGGTTTCTCTGGATCCTAAACAAACAGTATCTGCACTGGACATAGAAAAACCCATTTTGGTCAAACTTTATTAACGTTTATAGTCTATATTTACTTCAGCAATACATCACACTTCAAATTGTGTTATCGTGATAGGCCTAGTAAAATGGATAAAAAGAAACATGACATGAACGATTAAAATACATTAAAATAAACACAATAAATAGACATAAACACCGACAAATGAACACCTCCCAGCCTTAATGTGATGACTTGCCATGTAAATACAAGCCAGAACAGAGATACCTTCCCTCCTGCTGATAACACAATATTTCAAAGCTGTGATAGCCAGTTAATAATGCATTCTCTATTCAGTCCTCATCTTGTTTCAGAGCCTTTCAGACCACTCCTATTTTACTCCTAAAGTAACAGCCTCCTCAGCACTCTCAGTCTCCATTACAGTGATGGCTGCATTCCAGACGATCTCTATGGACACTCATGTTCAGAGGTCCAAACCGCACTGTCTCAGCTTTCTCCTCAGTATGAGACTCTACTGGGGGGAAGAACACACTTTTGACTTGAATACATTAAAAAGTACATTACACTATCCAGATGTTGGTTCTCCGTCAGTGCTCGCGTACAGGAAGTACTTTGTTTGTTACCACAGTCAACTGCAGCTGAGCGTCTGACACAACG